>NC_042624.1:52770913-53012159 GCF_901001135.1 Rhinatrema bivittatum | reverse complement strand
ACACTGCAAGCAGACCACTAACAAATTGCTTATCCCTCAGCAAATGTGATTGCCTGCCCTACTTGTGGCCACTTCCCACCCCCTGCCTATTTGTGATCTTGCTTATTAACTGGATCAGCATTAACAATTTCATCAGCATCCCCAAACATATCCACATCAGACCAATCAATACCCTCCTCATACTCACCATCCACAGAGTTCTCGGGAGCCAAGGAATCTGGAAGGGTTGGAATCCCCTGGTTGCTAGGATGTGTGTTTGACTACTTTGTCCACGCTGCAATGTTTTGGTGGATGGCAGACATGTGCACCCCTAACAGGGAACTGCAGCCGAGCTGGCACCCATTTATTACCATGTCTTCCCTCGGATGCAGGTCTTTGTATGCCGTCTGTTGAACAATTGCCACTTCCAAGGGGGCTGGTGATAAGGACAGGAGTGGCTGACGTTGTCCTGGGCTCTCTGCTGGGTCTCTAAGTGGGGTTGCTTGAGTTTCCTTCTGGAGCCTGCTGGCTTCTTCATTCCAAAGCTGTTGTGCCCGGACTCCTGCCCCTGATAACTGCCTGCAATAGTGGCCACTCCTTGAATGGTGCATGCTCCCTTTGTTGAGCACTGGTCCTCCTTGCTGCCATCCTGAGCTGCTGGGCTGAACTTTGCAGCACACGTACGCTCTCCTCTTCCAAAACAGCTGAGGGAGAAAGAGAGAAACCCCCTTAGATTATGCTGGGGCCCAGGAACTGCTTGTCCAGAAAGGCAGGCTGCTAAGAGGGGGAAAAACCAAACAAACCCTGAACTTGGCTGCCGAAAAAGAGGCCCTGAGAAAAAGGCTTGTTGGAGCCACCGACAGAGCTAGCTGTGAGGAAATGACCGTCTGAAAGGAAAGGAAGTAGGGCTGAAGAAAAGATGGTCATCCACTGGGGAAAAAGACGCTAAACAGGGGTCCTGCCAGGGTTGCCCAGCGCTGTGCCCTGCCCGCTCTGATTGGCTGTCCAGCTCTTGACTGCCTCCGGTTCACTCTATGCTGCCAAGTGCTTTGCACTACCGGGAAGAGAAACAAAGAAGCCAGAAGGGGATGGGGTCCATGGCTTCATATCCCAAGGTATGCCATTATGCAGGCACTAATAAAGACGGTAACTCCTCGGTGTGAGTTTGGTACTGCTGAAGTGCATTTCAGAAGTAATGTGGAAGAACACATCAAATTATCGGTTTTGTTTTTTTCTAATGAAAAGTAGATCAGAATAGCTGTCTCATTCTCATCTACCTTATCATACTGAAATAAATGGGACTGTGTGGGATTCTTCACAAGAAATAGTAACTTGCACCAGAAAGCTTTACCGTTCTAGACAAAAATCTATTAATTGCAAATATGTTCTCTGATTATAAGGCTCACTGAAATTAGATTTAAAATCACATTAAAAGATTATAAACTATGTCTGCAACTATTTTCTGCACAAAATGGTCTCACTATGCTTTCTAGTAGACATATTCTTATTCAGAATAAGAAAATGTCTACTAGAAAGCAAAATGTAAAATGTACATGATCTCTAAATATGTCAAAGATAAGACATAATAAGGAAGTTACCAACATTGTAGAAGATAAACATTGAATTATTTCTCACTAACAGATATTCTTTTTGTGGTTTAGGATTTGGCTCAATATGTAAATGAAGTGAAGAGAGATAACGAAACCCTCCGTGAAATTAATCAGTTTCAGTTATCTATAGAGAACATGGTATGTCTTTTTTTCTAATACAAGGATTTGTACACCGTTTCTTTTCCAGTAGCTTTGCTGTATCTTGGAACTTTGTCACCTTTTCTAGGGGTTAGAGATGAGAAGCTGAAACCTAAGGCGTGGTATTCCTTTGGGTGGCCTGTAGAGGGCACTCTGTATACAGGAATACAGCTTTACTGACTGTACTGTCATGAAGGTCATAGCAGACAAAACAGTGCATGGTTTTCTTTGAAGTTTTAAGATATGTGGGTTTACATCATTAGAGTCAAATGCTTCATTGAGTTTTAAGTATACATAAACATATTACTCTGTAATGATCTGTACTTTTAATAGCAGAAAACATGTAAATTCAAGAATAAGTTTACAGTTCATGTAAAGATAAAATTTGACACATTTGTGGATTCCTTAATGTTAATAATTATGGTTTCCATATTGCAGCAAAATATCTTCACCATCCTTTTTTTTCCCCCTAGGTCTGCCTTTCTACTAAAACCTTTCTGTGCAGTTAAGCAGTGAGCTACATTTAGTAGCTTCTTTGCCAGTTTGTTTTATGCACCAGAAGTCATATGATTGGGAAAGTCATCCTGTTAATATTTTTCATTTACCTAATGACCCCATATGTTCTGTTTAGAACCAGTCCCTCTTATTGTATGGAAGACCAAAAGTGGATGGTGAAATAAAAATGACTACTGTAGACAAGCGCACGAAGCAGGACAGGTGAGAAAATGATGAAGGGCAATTTGTACTTTTCATTAGGTAGAACTGAAGGTCAACAGGCAAACTGTAGATGATCCCTTTTTATTGTTTAAGATTGTAAGAACTGTTCTGTGCAGGTCACTTCCAGGGGGAGGAGGTTCTTTGCATCCACCCACCTTCTCTGTATTGGACTAACTTAACTCATTTCTGACTAGTTTTCAAAAACTATGAAGTCCATATTCAAAGGGCTTTGTCCAGTTATGGTGCCACTTAGCTGGACAAACCCAGGGGTTTTGAAATTCCCTCCTCCTTGATCACCCCCATGTTATCTGGCTAAGTAAGTCGGGAGGATGCTCTGGGATGGGACAAAGTTAGCCGGCCGACACCAATATTCAGCTGACTTTAGAACTGCCTTAGAGCAGTCCTAAAGTTATCTGTGTAGTCAGATATCTTTAACCTTCACCGGCTATATTCAAAATATAGACGATTAAGAACAAAAAAACTCCAAACTTCTGGGCCAGCAGGCTCGATCTCCTACTGATAGGACTGTACCATGCTTCCGGCAGCCTGGGGGTTCTGGATGGGGGTGGAAGGAGGTGGGGCAAGACTGAACCTTGCTTTGAGAGTATTTCTGTTCTCAAATGAAGAAAGGATTGACCACTTAGATTGCAGTTGTTTTATTTCTTAATGGTGGGTGGGTGGGTGGGCAAAATCTGTTCATTCTACATGTGGCTGTTGCATTGAATTAAATTCTTGGAATTGACCTTTTGTGGGTGATAAGGTGGGGAAAAAAATGACAAGAGCTTTATGGGAAAAGAGCTTCCGATGTTTGATTTCTTATGACTATTTCATTCAGTTATTTTATTTCTGCAGACATATCTTCTTGTTTGACCAGGCAGTGATAGTATGTAAACGACGAGGTGATAATTATGAAATGAAGGAAATTATTGATCTCAAGAATTATAAGATAACCAACAATCCCTCCACCGATAAAGAAAATAAAAAAGTAGGTAATTCTTATTCCAGTAAACATAAAAGTATGTGGGTGGTACGTAGAAATTTTGAATACTTAAGAATGCTTCTAAGCATCCCACATAAATATATTCAGCGTGTTATGATCTCTCATAAATATGATATTCAGTTTTCTGAATACAGTATTCACAGAATATAATGGAAGAAGTTTTGAAAGGATTTATATGCATAAAACTGGTTAATATGCATGTAAATGGGCTTTTGAAAATTGCTACTTTTATGTGCGTAACTCCTTTGAAAATTCACTCCATAGGGCTGAATTTTCAAAAGGTTTTATGAGCAGGCTTTCAAAAATTACTATGATATATGATACTTTTATACGCCTTTGAAAATTCACTCCAACATTACTGCTTTCCTTTCCTTGTCATCATAGAATATTGATCAATATTCTACTGTAGTACGATGGATTGTAATGTGTGGCGATGTAGTTGTTTTTTTCTTGTTCTTTATGTTGTGCAAGTGAACCCAAGAAGACCTCTCTGAATTCTGCATGACAACTGTGGCCTATATTATTGTCCGTGAAATGGACCTGTCATTCTTTTCCCACAGTGGGCTTACGGCTTCTATATCACCCACATCGAAGGACAAAATGGGTTTGAATTCTATTGCAAAACAAAAGATTGGAAGAAAAAGTGGATTGAACAGTTTGAAATGGCATTGTAAGTATTTCAATTTTTTTTGCTGTGGTAAAACCATCTCCTTCGTTTCTGCTCCTCTGCATGCCCACATAATAAAATTTGTGTGTCTTTAAAGTACTTCTTGGCTTCTAAATCCAGCTTGCATTTACCAGATCTGTTCATGCTGATGTGATGCTTCAGTTGATGCCTTTGGTTCCCCAGGAGGCAATGGCTGTGAAATTCCACCTGAAAAAGAAAGAGGGCGCTGTGCACTGCCCTTTTTCTACTGTTCATACTCGGGACCTAGGATTGGTTTAGTGCTTCATCTTCAAACATCTAGGGAAAATATTAATTGTTAAGCAATAAATATTTAACATAACGGTTGCTGGTTTCCATCTTTGTCTTGGTAAATTGAAATGCATTTTAAAGGAGACAATATGGGAATACTGGCTTTCGTCCTAGTGTTGTTTTTGGACTGATTTATTGGTCAGTGTATAGATTAGGTTGCTTGGCTTAATGTATTCCTCTATCCATTTTGTCTAAATAAGGTGAATGTTTATGCTTTCTGTTGAAGCTGCGGTTAGCAAAATGCCCTGAAATGCAAAGTATTATGCCAGTTTATAGTACATTTATCTGTGCAGGGTAAGTGTGAGTACAGAATAATAGTGATAGGGCAAGCTGCAACTATAGGGCAGGATATTCTGGCACTCCTTTTACTGTAGCTGGTTAACCATGCAGTATGAAAATTACTCCTTATTTATAACGTAGACACACAGGATGGGAGATGAGTGAAGTCCTTTGTGAACGTGTGATGCATATCTAAGTAAATATAGACATGCAAGAGTATTTTCTTCTTCTTTCAAAGCCTAAAGATGACTTATTCAGGCAGTTTTGGACTGCACATCTCCTGCTCAGGAACAGTCAGAGTTTGCTTGCACATATACTTGCCTTCTCTGCTCATTTGGGTTTGTACTGAAACGATGCACTCAAAGTCTTGGGTTAGATGGCCAACGGGCAACTAAATGATCAGAGAGTGGGTTATATTAAGGAGAGCCATAATATATCTGAAAAGCAGTGCAGTGGGAAAGAGGATTTTGTGTGATATTTAAAACAAAAATGTCAACTTATATCCTTCTGCAAAGCTTGGCCCGTCTGTAGATGCATGCTAAATGACCGTATGCCTCACTTCACGTGTGCCAAACCAAAAGCTTTTTAAGAGAATTAGTTTTCAGTTTTTAAAGAACTGAACCACCTTATTCAGAAAGGAAAATTGTGGCATACAAAATGCACGTGGTGCGTGCAAGGCCCAGCTACGTGCATAATCCCTGAATTTTAAACTTTGAAAATTCGTGCTTAAGGCTGAAGTCCGCACGGACTAACTCAGGCTGTTATAAAATTGGGCTCCCTATTTTTTAATTTCTATTTAAGTGTTTCATTAAAAGTTATTAGAGATGTATAAATTGAAGTTCCAGAAAATGAATTTCTCATTGTAGATCTGAAGAAGTGTTGTTGTGCCTAATTGTTCTATTACAAGCTAATTGCACACAATGGTTTGTTGACTAGCTAGAAAGAAATAGAGAAATGGAATGATAGGTTTATCTTATTAGGCTTGAACATAGCATCCTTAGAGTCCAAAGGGTGTTTCCCGATGAATACACTGATACTGCATACAACTTTTTTTTTAAACACAATCTGTTGCCAGTTCTGGCAAATAAAGTATAACCCTTTTTAATATTGGTTTCTCTCTCAAAGAAAGGTTAAGTGCTTCATTATTTTTTTAGGTTCTTCCTACACTGAGAGTCCCACATTAATTAATCTCAATAAAATAAAGCTCTGCTGTACCAGTCCATTGCTGGAATCCTGTCCTAGTACTACCCTGATAGATGCTAATTATTTGCATAACATACAGAGCTGAAAATGAGTCTTCAAGAGGCAAATAGTTTAAAAGTCTAGATGGGAGCTGTTGTCGTTGGACTGCACCTCTAATTGTAGAATTTATAACAACGACTGGGTTGGCGTGATGGTGACTGTGTTCAACCTGGGCTGCAGATGCAGGTATAGAAACGCTGGACCCAATTGTTTCACGCTCTGCAGGAATGATGGAGGTGCAACAGCCGAGGGTTTTTAGCAGTTGCTCAGTTAAATGGTTCTGCTGCTTCAAGACCCACATGGTATTCAAGCAACTAGTAGAGTTAATGCACTTATATCACCTGGAAGTAAAAGTTGATGAGGTACTGGCCCAAGGTACTTTACAAAAAAAAAAATAAAGCTTTTGAAAAACAGTAGATTTGGCTAGATTTATTATTTGTGGTGGAAGAAGTCTGAAAGGGACTTTGAAAGGTCTTCTTGTTCTCCTTCTGCCTCCTTGTGCCTATATTATCTCAGACAAAAGTTTGTTTAACCTGCTTTGCCCGTGGCTAGGAAATGAACCTATCTAAGGCCCGTTCTGGTTTCTCACCTCCTGGTGTAAAGCATTCTGGGAAGAGCTAGCTAGGCAAGGAATTTGGGATAATATAGAGGTGAATTTTAAGACCCGCACGCGGGCGCACATGTGCGTGCGTTTGCCAGGGCGTGCACATGGACGCTGCAGTTTTAAAACATACGCGCGTGTATTATACACGTGTTATAAAATCGGCTCCACGTGCCCACGATCTTATATTGACTCGCGCAAATGCTGCCTTGCACGTGCAAGTGGGGGGAATTGTAGTAGCTACACTGGCCCTTTTTCCCAGTTCATCCCAGTAAAGGAGAGGACTTCCCAATCCACCTGGCTAGCTTGCCTCCCTTTTACCCTATTACGCCTGACCCTTAAATCTATCCGATTTTTCTTTGTTAACAAATGACTTGCATGTCGTCCATAGCAGAAGTAAAGTTATGTGGAGGGGACCCCCCATGCCTCACCCCTCTTTATTTTTATGATTTGTGCGCGGAGTGGCAGATGTGCACATACTCCCAGACAGAGGATGGGGTTAGTGCAAGTTAGTGTAGCTGGGTTCAAAAATGGTTTGGATAAGTTCTTGGAGGAGAAGTCCATTGACAGCTATTAATCACGTGACTTAGGGCCATGTTTTCGAATCTACGCCCCGATTTTATAGCATGCCGTGCAGCCGCTCGCAGGTTATAAAATCCAGGGTCGGCGCATGCAGGAGGTGCACACTTGTGCACCTTGCACACGCCGAGCCCTACGGGAGCCCCGATGGCTTTCCCCGTTCCCTCCGAGGCTGAAATCGGAGCTGGCCTCGGAGGGAACTTCCTTTCCCACCCCCCCCCCCCCCCAACCTTCCCCTCCCTTCCCCTATCTTAACCCGCCCCTAGCCCCTACCTAAATCCCCTCCCTACCTTTATTATTTAAAGTTGCGCCTGCTTCTGGGCAGGCATAGGTTGTGCGTGCCAGCCTAGCAGGCCTCGGAGGCCTCTGGCCATTGCCCCCACCCTGCCCCGGACCGCCCACTCCCCACCCCTTTTTTCAAGCCCCGGGACATACACGTGTCCTGAGGGCTTGCTGCGCGTCGCCAAGCCTAAGCAAAATAGGCTCGGCGTGCGCAGGAGGGGTTTAAAAGGGTTACACGCGTAACCTTTTTAAAATCCACCCCTTAGGGAATAGCCACTGCTATTAATTGCATCAGTAGCATGGGATCTTCTTAGTGTTTGGGTACTTGCCAGGTTCTTATGGCCTGGTTGGCCTCTGTTGGAAACAGGATGCTGGGCTTGATGGACCCTTGCTCTGTCCCAGCATGGCAATTTCTTATGTGCTTATTGAGATGTGGAATGTGGACACAAAGTATATGATCGAAGACCATGTATGTGAATGCTGTTACTGTAAACCGTTGTGATCTTCTTTTGGAACGACGGTATCTAAAATAACTAAATAACTAAATAAATAAATGTTCGATGCGCGTAGGGGTTTTAAAATCTACCAGATAGTGTTTTGTGACCAAGCCTGATTCAGCTAAACAACAATTTTGTAGGATTTTTAGTGAGACTTGTATGAACTTCTATTGTATAAGTAAGAACTTAATAAATGTGTTTCAAATAGAAAATAAATGCTCTTGGATTGTTAAACTGAATAAAAGTATGATTATATTTTGAATACCTATTCTGCTTAATCTATTTCTCACCACATTATGAGCCCAGTTTTATAACAGCACATGGAAGGCTTTAGTATACCCGGATTTCAGCCCTAGTTTTCAAGGCAGGTTTCTGTACATAAGCCTGCTATGAAAATGAGCAGGACTGTGCGTTGCTTAGCGTGTCACGGGCGTGCACATTCACGCTTGGAGAGCAGGTGTAAATGCGCATGTGACATTTGCATGCAAGCTATCGAAAAGTGAAAGCACTCCTGGAAATTATTTCTCCCACCCCAACTCCACTCCCCTCGTGAATGCCTCTTTGCAGTGGTGCTAAATGGCTCCTGCGCGCATACTTTTCCGTTGTACATCCCCCTGGGTCATTTTCAGAGAGCCCATAAAACCATGTTTATGCATGCAATTGCTTTTCAAAATTGTCCTCTTTGACTTCACATGTGTTTCATGCCATCCCTGGTTTGACCTAGCAGTACCGTCTTCCCCACTATCCTTGGATATCGTCTTCTTCTTAATTTAACTTTAAATTCCCACCTACTTTTCTTCTCTAGAACTGAAAAATGATTGTAGCTGTTATCCACTCTAGGGAGTCATCATTTCGCCCACTTGGATCTCTCACCATGTACTTGATGTCCCGTTGTTTGCATCACTGTCAGATTCAGCCAGATAGAACTGATTAAACATACATGTCTGCGACATGGTTTTGTGCCACTCTTCCAGTGATCTGCTGTGCAAGCCTTTGCATCCCCAGGCTACAGCAGCAGGCTTTCACTTGCAGGACTGAATAAAGTAATGCGGTTGCTGTGTTCAGTATCTGGAATAAAGGCGAGAAGGTGATATCGCTTTGTTAGGTGAGAATAATACATTTGTGATAAGCTTTCAGCTGTGCAAAATGAGCTAAGGAGAAGGCTGGCCAGAACATACAGTTAAATTGTTTGTTGGATTCCGACATCGGTGTTTGCTGTCAGAGTTTTATGAAGATTTACTGACTGTGGTGAGGGAAAGGAAGGGGTACTCAAAACTTCTCGTATCTTTTAAGTAAACATTGCCCTGTAGAAATTCTGGCTCATGGATGTAAGATTCATCAGCATTTCCTCTCACTCTTCACTATTACTTTGATTTCTGCCCTTGATATCCCTGCACACATTCTAGGCAAGAAATCACAAATTGCTTTATTTTTTTTTTGTTGGGTGAAGGATACAGCCCATCTCCCACATAAAAGATGTATTGTAAAATTACTGAATGGTCATGGAATTGATTTTTATTTTTATTTTTTTAAAGAAATCAATTGTAAACCCCTCTGCCTTGGTTTAAGTAGTAGTTTATTCATCGGCGTATATTAGGACTTCTTCATTAGGGCTGCTTTATCAGCGTATTTTTATCCTGAGGTTTTGGGGGTTTTTTTTTTTTAATTCATATGGTAGAGGATGAGATGCTTTCTGACCTATAAACACTAATCTCTTAAAATGAAGCCTGCTCCATTCTACCTGAGCCTTGTGGCTTATCCAAACCCTTCCAAAAATGGCAATCAGCCTGCTGCGTTGAGGAGGGGAATTGCCTTTACTTCAACAAAAGGAAGCAGGAATTCATCCAAGAGAAAAATCCAATGTCGGCTGCTTAAACAAACATTTTCTGCAGCAACTTATTGTTTCAGAGATATTCAGTTCCACTGTGGAATGGTTGTATTAGCTCTTACATTATAAATCCTGATCATAACAGCTTTTTCTGCAGTTCAGAGATTGCTCAAGGCTCAAAATTCATATATAAAGTCTCAGCTAAGGGCATTTCTCACAGCAATTATGAAATGAAAGCCTCTGTAATTTTCAATTGTATTAAAGCAAGCAGTAACAGGAAGCTGCTGCTGAGGAGTTTTCCCCCCCATCCTGGTTCTCTTGGGGGTACTCCCAGTGTAATTGATTTCCTTCCAAGCTGCTCCGTCACTTGTTTGTAACATCTTTATCCAATTTTGCAACAGCCTTCTAAAAAAAAAAAAAAAAAAAAAAGAAAAGACTTTAGTTTTAAATCCACTTGAAATATCTGCTTTGTGCAGCCAATTGCCACCAACCAGAATGTGATGAAGTGTGGGTTAGGGATGTGCAGAGGCAAATCTTTTGTTTGGTATGTTTATTCGTTTTGTAGGTCACCTCCATTCAATTGATTCTTTGCAAATGAAAAAAAAATATTCATTTCATTTGTGTTTCATCTTCCATTAAAGTCAGTAGGAGACTCAATGCTGCCTATTTTTGAGCTCCCAAATTCCCAAATTTGGGTTTTCTAATCAATTCTAATGAATATTGTGGTAGACATCATTAGAAGTAGGAAGAGAACTCCAGGGCACCAAGACTGTGACAATGTATCACCAAAAGTGACATGAATATCCTAAGATACTGTAAAGGGGCAAAAGGGTACCAGCAGTGGCAGGTGTTCTCCAGAGCAGTGTGAGAGGAGAAAAGCAACTGCAAGAGTATCGAGAACCCTTGCAAGGCTTCAAAAGAGGTCACCAACAACAGTGGCATGTATTGAAGGCAACACGAGAGGAGCTAAGTGGCACCAAGAGTGGCATACCATCCCAAGGCACAGAAAGAAAATTTCCTCTATCAATAAATATGGATGTTAGACCTTCATACTAGGCACTACCGGCATGGAGTACCTTCTGTGCCTTATGTATAATCATTAGTCTTGATGAATATTTAATGCATACTTATTTTTAGTTTTTTTTTTATGCAAGTAAAAGATTTATCTGAATATATGACCAGAAGATTCTTGGTCATCAATAGAAGAGTCCCAACTCTTTAGACAAATCTTTTCCAAGATTTTTTTCCATGGTTCGGAGAGATGTATCTTTAAAGGATACTAATGATGCATTAGAATTAGGGCATCCCGACAGTGAGGTTCCAATAATTAGAAAAGTAGTCCAAGTGCCTGTAACTAAAAACTCACCTGAGCTAAAAAATTCTAACTTATCCCTATCAATTAAAAAGCAGAATAAAATACAATCAAAAAACAAACTTTGAAATGTTTGTATGCTAATGCCAGAAGTCTAAGAAGTAAGATGGGAGAATTAGAATGTATAGCAGTAAATGATGACATAGACTTAATTGGCATCTCAGAGACATGGTGGAAAGAGGATAACCAATGGGACAGTGCTATACTGGGGTACAAATTATATCGCAATGACAGAGAGGAGCAGTCGGGAGGAGGTGTGGCGCTTTATGTCCGGGATGGCATAGAGTCCAACAGGATAAACATCCTGCATGAGACTAAATACAAAATTGAATCTTTATGGGTAGAAATCCCTTGTGTATCAGGGAAGACTACAGTGATAGGGGTATACTACCGTCCACCTGGTCAAGATGGTGAGATGGACAGTGAAATGCTAAGAGAAATTAGGGAAGCTAACCAAATTGGTAGTGCAGTAATAATGGGAGACTTCAATTACCCCAATATAGACTGGGTAAATGTATCATTGGGTCACGCTAGAGAGATAACGTTCCTGGATGGAATAAATGATAGCTTTATGGAGCAATTGGTTCAGGAACAGACGAGAGAGGGAGCAATTTTAGATCTAATTCTCAGTGGAGCACAGTACTTGGTGAGAGAGGTAATGGTGGTGGGGCCACTTGGCAATAGTGATCATAATATGATCAAATTTGATTTAATGACTGGAAAAGGAACAGTGTGCAAATCCAAGGCTCTCGTGCTAAACTTTCAAAAGGGAAACTTTGATAAAATGAGAAAAATTGTTAGAAAAAACTGAAAGGAGCAGCTACAAAAGTAAAAAATGTCCAAGAGGCATGGTCATTGTTAAAAAATACCATTCTAGAAGCACAGTCCAGATGTATTCCACACATTAAGAAAGGTGGAAAGAAGGCAAAATGATTACCGGCATGGTTTAAAAGGGGAGGTGAAAGAAGCTATTTTAGCCAAAAGATCTTCATTCAAAAATTGGAAGAAGGATCCAACAGAAGAAAATAGGATAAAGCATAAACATTGGCAAGTTAAATGTAAGACATTGATAAGACAGGCTAAGAGAGAATTTGAAAAGAAGTTGGCTGTAGAGGCAAAAACTCACAGTAAAAACTTTTTTAAATATATCCGAAGCAGAAAGCCTGTGAGGGAGTCAGTTGGACCGTTAGATGATCGAGGGGTTAAAGGGGCACTTAGAGAAGATAAGGCCATCGCGGAAAGATTAAATGATTTCTTTGCTTCGGTGTTTACTGAAGAGGATGTTGGGGAGGTACCCGTAATGGAGAAGGTTTTCATGGGTAATGATTCAGATGGACTGAATCAAATCACGGTGAACCTAGAAGATGTGGTAGGCCTGATTGACAAACTGAAGAGTAGTAAATCACCTGGACCGGATGGTATACACCCCAGAGTTCTGAAGGAACTAAAAAATGAAATTTCAGACCTATTAGTAAAAATTTGTCACTTATCATTAAAATCATCCATTGTACCTGAAGACTGGAGGATAGCAAATGTAACCCCAATATTTAAAAAGGGCTCCAGGGGCGATCCGGGAAACTACAGACCGGTTAGCCTGACTTCAGTGCCAGGAAAAATAGTGGAAAGTGGTTCTAAACATCAAAATCACAGAACATATAGAAAGACATGGTTTAATGGAACAAAGTCAGCATGGCTTTACCCAGGGCAAGTCTTGCCTCACAAATCTGCTTCAACTTTTTTGAAGGAGTTAATAAACATGTGGATAAAGGTGAACCGGTAGATATAGTATACTTGGATTTCAGAAGGCGTTGACAAAGTTCCTCATGAGAGGCTTCTAGGAAAAGTAAAAAGTCATGGGATAGGTGGCGATGTCCCTTTCGTGGATTGCAAACTGGCTTAAAAGACAGGAAACAGAGAGTAGGATTAATTGGGCAATTTTCTCAGTGGAAGGGAGTGGACAGTGGAGTGCCTCAGGGTTCTGTGTTGGGACCCTTACTGTTCAATATATTTATAAATGATCTGGAAAGAAATACGACGAGTGAGATAATCAAATTTGCAGATGACACAAAATTGTGCAGAGTAGTTAAATCACAAGCAGATTGTGATAATTGCAGGAAGACCTTGTGAGACTGGAAAATTGGGCATCCAAATGGCAGATGAAATTTAATGTGGATAAGTGCAAGGTGATGCATATAGGGAAAAATAACCCATGCTATAATTACACGATGTTGGGTTCCATATTAGGTGCTACAACCCAAGAAAGAGATCTAGGTGTCATAGTGGATAACACATTGAAATCGTCGGTTCAGTGTGCTGCGGCAGTCAAAAAAGCAAACAGAATGTTGGGAATTATTAGAAAAGGAATGATGAATAAAACGGAAAATGTCATAATGCCTCTGTATCGCTCCATGGTGAGACCGCACCTTGAATACTGTGTACAATTCTGGTCGCCGCATCTCAAAAAAGATATAATTGCGATGGAGAAGGTACAGAGAAGGGCTACCAAAATGATAAGGGGAATGGAACAACTCCCCTATGAGGAAAGACTAAAGAGGTTAGGACTTTTCAGCTTGGAGAAGAGACGACTGAGGGGGGATATGATAGAGGTGTTTAAAATCATGAGAGGTCTAGAACGGGTAGATGTGAATCGGTTATTTACTCTTTCGGATAGTAGAAGGACTAGGGGACACTCCATGAAGTTAGCATGGGGCACATTTAAAACTAATCGGAGAAAGTTCTTTTTTACTCAACGCACAATTAAACTCTGGAATTTGTTGCCAGAGAATTTGGTTCGTGCAGTTAGTATAGCTGTGTTGTAAAAAAGGATTGGATAAGTTTCTTGGAGGAGAAGTCATTACCTGCTATTAAGTTCACTTAGAGAATAGCCACTGCCATTAGCAATGGTTACATGGAATAGACTTAGTTTTTGGGTACTTGCCAGGTTCTTATGGCCTGGATTGGCCACTGTTGGAAACAGGATGCTGGGCTTGATGGACCCTTGGTCTGACCCAGTATGGCATTTTCTTATGTTCTTATGTTCTTAAGAGTATCATTGGAGGCTAAGATGCTACTGATGAACGATTCCATATTCTCTTTGGCTACTAGCTTTTTGATATCTTCTGATTCAGGGAATCAGTTTTGAAAATACTGCCTCCATTACCTCAGAGTCAGTAATCAAAAAGGAATATGTTGCTGGTTTTGGGTGTTGCACTTCTGTTTCCACTGTTTTTGTCCCTGTCCTTGCTCTACCAAAGGCAGCATTAGATGGCTCTTCTGCCTTTTGCCTCTGCTCCAAAGCAAGAGGGAGAGGAACAGTGGTGGTGGCTTATGTTCTCCCAATTTTAATTTCTTATGTCTTGAGCTGGCTCTTCTGTGGCTAAAAAAGTATCTTTTAAGATTAGGGGCTGGACTCCCTTTTTTCTCACTTCTACACTGCATGTGCTTCTGACAGGCTGGGCTGGCTCTGCAGAAACACTCAATCCTCTGCCCCTGCCATTTTCCTGCCTGCTGCCATTCCCTCCTCTTTACTCTCCTTACAATGGCATGAAGGAATTGGAAGTAACTACTGGGGGATTTGAAGTCACAGTATACTTTACTGATACTCTACCACTCACCAGTATCACTCTAATACTGTCTGTCACTAAGGTTGCCAACTTTGAACTGTGAAAATTCCAAACACTTAGAGGTACTGAGTAAACCTTTTGCTGATGATGTTCTTTCACATTCACACATGACTATTTTTGCCACCCCACCATTAATAACATAGTAAACAATGGCAGATAAAGACCAATTATTTGATAACGTCATTCAATCAATTCCTCATATGAGAGTGTTCTAGCATTAACTCTAAACTATACAAAATAGCACAGAAGCCCTATAGATATCCTGCACCTCCAGTTCTGCAAACAAATATTCTGTGTCCTTGAAAACACTCTTAATAAGGGTAGAGAGCAGGAGGAGGATGTTCTTCTTACAATTCACCTTATTAAAAACAATATTCAAATGTTGGCATCATCTCAGTAATAGTGCCACAAATCCCCCCCCCCAGGCATTCTGTGAAGCAAAACCCTACAAAAAGCACACTCAGTACCTATGTAGCAAACCTGCTGTCCCCAAACTCAAACAGCAACAAACCTTCCTATGGAAAGGTGGCACTTCAAATATGGCAACAGGCCCTAGAACTGGGAAAACAGAAGAAAGCAGACAGCTATCAATACCTACACAAAAACTACATACTAGTAATATACCTCATCTTGACTACACAAACAGACCCTCACCAACTACAAATTAGAAACATGCAAAACTGAAATGGAAATCCTGAGAAGCCAGACTCCACATGCAGTGCAACACTGAAGAACTCAAAACAGAAATGCATTTTCTCCTCTGTTGAGCAAATTGAAAGAATAAGAGATATATTTTCCAAAACAAAAAATACTTTCTTCTACCTTTGTTGTCTGGATATCTTATTTATCTAATTGTGTGTTTAACCTAGTCTTTCTTTTCTGCTTGAAGGAGAACCTTGTCCAGGGTCTCCTTTCATTTTCATTTCTTCTCCTGACGTCTTTACTTCCTCCTCTATATTTGTATCTCACACTCCTCCATAGCGTCTCCAGCCTTTTCCACTGCCTCTTATCCTCTCCCCATTCTTCTAGGTCATTCATACCTATTCTCAATCACTGCCCCCCTGCCACATACATACTCCCTCTCTCACCTCCCCCCACAAGCATACTCTGTCTCTGCCCTTCATGCACATACCATATACATGCTTCCTCTCTCCCCCACACATATGCCCTCTCCCATACACACAAACATGCACCCTCTCTCCCTTCATATGTGCATGCTCTCCCTCTCACACACATGCTCTCCCCCACACTCATGCTCTCTCTCTTCCAACCCACACACATTCTTTCTCTCCCCATGCATGCTCTGTCTGTCTGTCCCCCAAACACACACGTATATATTCTTCCCTCCCCCCACACATACATACATGCCCTTTCTCTGCAGCAGCCCCCCCCCTTGAGCCCATATGGCATTGGGATGCCTCCTCTCTTTCCCATTTGTGGATCTGATGCTGCTCCCCTCTTTGACTGTGTGGGCTTGGCTCCTCTCTTGATCCAGGAAGGCCTGACCCCTATTGCTCCTGCTCATCTCTTCAGCTGAGGAGCCCAGCCATTGCTACTCCATTTTGTTCATCCTGTGGTACAACTAGCATGCACTGCAAGTGGGCCTTTGTGACTGGGGCAGCATTTAGTTGAAGGCAACTGTGGGGCTAGGATGGGGAAGGAGCAGTATGCCACAGACAGCAAAGATGGCAGACTGTAGTAGAGGACAGGTGGGAGGGGACTGCAGCTGGATGGTGGGATAAATTCTGGGCATTTTCTGGACATTTTAGCCCTCCCTCTGGCTTCAGGACATTACCCCTAATATCTGTACTGTCCAGACAGTTGGCAGCGGTGAGAGACTGAATTCACTTCAGTGGTTAGCAATTACTGCCACCTTGACAAGCAGAATTAAAAGCTTGCTAGTGGTTGGTACAAACTCAGTCTTTCTTTCTTCCTAAGTCTATTCCTCATAGTGTGTGCAAAAATGTCTTTCTCTTTCTCTCTTTCTCTCTCTCTCTCTCACTCAAACACACACACACACACACACACACACACACAAAACTGTCAGAAAGAGAATAAACTGAGAAGGCTGGCAAGTCTTTCTGCAGAAGAAATGCAGTGCACTGTGCAGACACAATTACGTCCTGATTTTAAATGGCTGGTGCGCATAAAAACCGGGGGTTACGCGCATGGCTGGGCCTTGCGTTCGCTGCATGCATTTTAAAAGGGGCCAGGCTACACGCATAACCCTTGTTACTCGCACAAGAGCCGGGCCAAAGAAATTGGGCGTTCCGGGGCGTGGGGCGGGGCGTGGCTGGAGGTGCCAGTACAGTGGTGTAGTGGGGAGGGAGCAGGAATCTTTATGATTAATTTATTGCTCTTATTTAGCCTGTGTCCTAAGTATTGTTGTATACGTTACTGATTCCCGCATTGGTATAAAGTCCGAGGATATCTTTTACTTGTTGGCTGTTAAAAACCTACTTATTTCAGAAAGCTTCAGTTCATTGACCACTCCTTAATTTTTGTATTTTATCCATTCCCTTTTCACAACCCCTCATTACTTATAATCTCTCCATTTTTTACTCATTTTTATTTTTTTAGTTACATAATAAGTTCAGGACTATATCTTGTTTTGATGGGCTTTTATTATTTTATTGTATTTATTTTAAGTGCTTATGTTGTGTATTGTTAATTTTTATTTACTGTCCTTGGTTGTTTTGAATTTTGTGTATGTTTATTGTGAACCGTTTTGATTAATTCTTTGAATTGTAAAGGCGGTATATAAACATTTTTAAATAAATAAATAAAGCGAAAGTACACAGAAAATCTGTCCATACATATTTACACCTGCTAATTTTTGTGGGTAGGTTTTTTTGGGAAAACGGTATGTGCTTACTTTTGAAAATTCAGATATATGCATGTAAATGCAAACCTCTTTCACCTAGATACCTAAGTACACCTCTCCCTATAGTGGGAAAAAGTAAGTACATAGAGGCCCTACACACATGCTTTTAACTGCATATAGTGCAGGCAGTTTTTAAAAAGCCCATTTCTGTGGGTATAGCACTGTTTACCTGTACAAATGCCCTCTAAAATTACTCTCCCCAGAACTTGTTTTTTTTTTTAAACATATGCTATTTAAGCAGAAAGGCAACAAGTTACAATAGAATATGGCCTTATTAGTGATTCACTACTTGTTCCTGTTTTCCCTGATCCATTGCCACTCGCCTATTTTATTTTTCTCTCTGCTAAATTTTACTTTATCGGTCGCTGATCTCCCGTTTATTATTAGACTTGCCATTAACTATGGGATATGATTATCATTGGTTTAATTGTTTTTGTTCTTAATTTGTTCTTAATTGATATATATTATGTCCACCTTATTTCATATTGTCGTAAAGCTTGTTGCTGATTTATTGTTTATTGTAAACCGAGGTGATGTTTTTAACGTGCCGCGGTATATTAAAAAAAAATCACGAAATAAATAAATAAATAAATAGTGCTGATGCTCCTAAAGACGTCTGAAGAAGGGGGCCTTTCTTAGGGAAATCAGAACTGCAAGTCCATGCATGCAAATGGAGTAAACTAGGACTGGATACAACCTGTCCTGAAAACATGGAGAGGGCTGGCAGCCCTTACTCCAGTAAAAGGGTACCACAGCCATCAAATAATCCAGTTTCTCTAGGAATCCTTATTAATGGTTGATGATCTTAAGGTGGGAGCATTAAGAAATAGTTTATGCTTAAGCACAACTGTATAGTGATTCACATGGGCTGATAACTTCACCATATATATTAAGGAACAAGCTATATGGCGCTCTCTTTTTGGATATCTTTTTTTTCTTCTTTCTTCTTTCGCATTCATTCTTGTTTTGGTTCATGATTTCAGGTTTTCCTGTTTTCCTACACTTTGCATTTTGTTTAAAAGCTTTCTGGGATCTTCGGCTGGTAGAAACGCTATTCAGATAGTCAGTGCAATCAAAGAAGAAAACAAGGACTCTGAGGTTGATATTATCATTCTTCTGGAAACCAACTACCTTGCTATAAACAGCATCCAACTGGTACGGAGACTTCCAGTCTCTGGCAAAGCAGATTAGTGACATGGTGAAGACTATTGCCTTTTCATGGAAAGGGAAGACTATTACCTGTTCATGGAAAGGGAAAAGAGAGACTAAGCTATATACATAAATTCAATACATGGCTCAAAACTTGGTGCAAGGAACAAAGTTTTGGATATATTGGAGGCTGGGGCAATTTATGAAACAGAAAAGAACTCTATGTCAAAGATGGCTTACATCTGTCGGTGGCAGGAAAAAGGATCCTAAGGGATAATTTCAAATCCTATGCCATAAGGCATTTAAGCTAAATGACGGGGGTGGCAGGAGGACATTGGAACATCGCCCCCCAACAACAACAAAAACAAAACCAAATACAAAATCAAAGAAAAGGGTCCAAGTCTAAGAAAATCAGTAAACAGAAAAAGAGAAACTGGAAGGCTATGTGCACAAATGCTCGAAGTCTGGGCAATAAAATCCCAGACCTGCAAGCCCTAATGGTGGAGGCAGATTTAGACATTGTTGCTGTTACGGAGACATAGTTCACGGAATCTCATGATTGGGATATGGCCATACAGGGCTATAACTTGTTAAGGAAGAACAGAGAGGACAGAAAAGGGAGAAGAGTAGCTCTTTATGTCATAAACAATATCCAGGCAACTGAACTGCAAGGAATAGGGGGTAGGGAAGAAGCATTATGGGCTGTGCTAAAAAAAAAAAAAGGATGGTGTATCCATTTTTACTGGAGTGGTTTGTAGGCCTTTGACTCAAACGGAAGAACTAGACAGAGAGCTGATTGAAGACACCCAAAAGATGGGAAGGAAGAGAGATGTGTTGATTGTTGGAGATTTTAATCTGCTGGATGTAGACTGGAGGATCCCTTCTGTCAAATCTAACAGAAGTAGAGAGATAGTGGATGCCCTGCAAGGGGCTCTGTTCAAACAAATGGTAATGGGACCCACAAGGGAGGGAGATATTCTCGACTTAGTGCTCACAAATGGGGATAGTATTTCAAATGTCCAGGTGGGGACCCACCTTAGCACCAGTGATCATCAAATGGTATGATTTGATATTGCAAATAAGATATGGAGAAATCACGCGAAGACCTGAGTTCTGAACTTCAAAAATGTAGACTTTGCTGAAATGGGAAAATTCCTGGAGATGTAATTTGAAGACTGGGAGAAAATGGGAGAGGTGGAATAATTGTGGGCCAAACTAAAAGGAGCAATTACAAAGGCAACTAATCTTTATGTTAGAAAAGTAAACAAAAGCAAGAGAAATAAGAAAACTATCTAGTTCTCAAAAGAGGTGGCTGATAAAATATGAATAAAAAGAACAACATTCAAGAAATATAAAGGATCCCAAAAAGAGGAACACAGGGGAAAATATCTGGTTAACCTGAGAGAGACGAAGAAAGTAATCAGGACAGCAAAATGTATGGCAGAAGAAAGGATTGCCAAAGAGGAAAGAGAGGTGACAAAACCTTTTTCAGATACATCAGATAAAGGAGAAAGGTCCAAAGTGGTATAGTGAAACTGAAAGGTGAACAGGATCAATGTGTGGAAGGAGACGAAGAAAAGGCGGCAATATTAAACAAGTACTTCAGTTCTGTGTTCACTAGAGAAGACCCTGGAGAAGGCCCCTTGCTGGTTAACAAGACTGTGGATGGTGGATTTGATGAAACCCCGTTTACGGAAGCGAATGTATGAGAAGAGCTAGGAAGACTGAAAGTGGACAAAGCCATGGGGCCTGATGAGATTCATCTGAGGATACTGAGGGAGCTCAGAGATGTGCTGGTGGGGGATCCACTGAGTGACCTGTTCAATAGATCCCTGGAAAGGGGATTGGTGCCGAGTGACTGGAGAAGAGCGGTGGTGGTCCTACTTCACAAGAGTGGGAACAGAGAGGCGGCTGGAAATTACAGGCTGGTTAGCCTCACCTCGGTGGTGGGAAAATTAATGGAGACTCTGCTGAAAGAAAGGGTAGTGAACTACCTACAATCTGGTGACTTGCTCGATCCGCGACAGCATGGATTCACCAGGGGAAGGTCCTGTCATACAAATCTGATTGATTTCTTTGATTGGGTGACTAGAGAATTGGATCAGGAAAGAGCATTTGATGTGAGTTACTTGGATTTTAGTAAAGCCTTTGATACGGTCTCACATAGAAGACTCGTGAACAAAATGAGAAGCTTGGGAGTGAGCGCCTAGGTGGTGGCATGGATTACAAACTGGTTGACGGATAGAAGACAGCATGTGATGGTAAATGGAACCTACTCTGAAGAGAGAATGGTGTTAAGTGGAGTGCCGCAAGGATCGGTGTTGGGACTGGTTCTTTTCAATGTCTTTGTGAGCGACATTGTGGAAAGGATGGAAGATATAGTTTGTCTATTTGCAGATGATACTAAGATCTGTAATAGAGTGGACATGCTGGAAGGAGTGGAGAGAATGAGATGAGATTTAAGGAAGCTTGAAGAGTGGTCAAAGATATGGAAACCGGGATTTAATGCCAAGAAGTGCAGAGTCATGCATCTGGGATGTGGTATTCTGAAGGAACTCTATACGATGGGGGGTGAAGAGCTGCTGTGCTCAGAACAGGAGAGAGACGGGGTGATAGCGATCGAAAGATGGTGAAGCAATGTGACAAGGTGATAGCTAATGCTAGAAGAATGCTGGGCTGCATAGAGAGAGGAATGTCTAGTAAGAAAAAGGAGGTGATAATCCCCTTGTACAGGTCCTTGGAGTACTGTGTTCAGTTCTGGACACTGCATCTCAAAAGGGACAGAGACCGGTTGGAGGTGGTCCAGAGAAGGACGACCATAATGGTGGGCGGTCTCCATCAAATGACTTATGAGGAGAGGTTGAAGGACCTAAATATGTATACCCTGGAGGAGAGGAGGAGCAAAGGAGATATGATACAGACCTTCAGATACTTGAAAGGTTTTAATGATACACGATCAACAACAAACCTTTTCTGCTGGAAAGAATCCAATAGAACTAGGGGTCATGAAATGAAACTCCAGGGAGGATGACTCAGAATCAATGTCAGGAAATATTTCTTCACGGAGAGAGTGGTGGATGCCTGGAATGCCCTGCCAGAGGAGGTGATGAAGACAAAAACATTGCAAGATTTCAAAAGGGCATGGGATAAACCCTGTGGATCCCTAAAGACAAAGGAGAGGGGAATGAAGTTAGAGGCATGGGGGTAACTTACTGGCGTGGCGGATACTACCATTAACAAATAAACCTTCATACTGTGATGCAACTCCATCATTGCTCGCTGCTGGAAAAGAGGAAAGAGGAATTGTATTCAGACAACAACCAACAAGGACATTGAACTATACAGTCTGGGAAAATAAATAAGCATGGTGGTAACTTGCTTGATGCGGCAGTTACTATCCTTAACCAAAAAGCCTGATACTACACTTCTGATGCAACTCCAACATTGCTATGTTTCAACGGGGGGGGGGGGGGGGGGATTTGTACTCAAACAGTAACCAACAAGAACTCTGACCTTGGCGATCTGGGTAACTGATAAGTATGGGAAACTGATAACTATGGGAGCTTGCTGGGCAGATTGGATGGGCCATAGGGTCCTTTTCTGCTGTCACTTCTATTTTTCTATGTTTCTGCCAGTTGTTGAATGCTTTGAACCTCTTAAATAATGTTTTAAAGTATGCTGTTACATCACCTTTGATAGTTTCAGAGTGTCAGAGAATATAGAAGATCTTGAGCTTTGTTGGACCAAATAGTCTCCTTGGGTATCTGCAACCAGATAAATGATTCTGCATTTTTCTGAACCGAATCTTAACTGACAAGCATTTGACCACTCCTCAAGCTTTCTTTGATTACTTCTCATGCCTTCTACTTCTTCAGGGCTGCCACTTTGTTTGCAGATCTTAATCCCCAATCTTAATCTTAATGTCATCTGCTTAAAAAAGGCAACCTTTTCATAATAATTCCTCTGCAATATCATTCACAAGATACTGAATAGAACCAGCCCCAAGACGAACCTCTGAGGCACTCCATCACTTACGGGGCTTTTCCTCAGAGTAAATTCCAGTTACCACTACCCTCCATTGTCAACCAGTTTCTAATCCGCACACCACTCTGGTGTTCACCCCCAACCGCTGGCTGCATTACTTAATTATTTTCACAGTACTGCTACTTTATCAGTACTAAACATCCCTGCGAAATGGGGAACATTGACTTTTACTACAAATATTGTAACTCGTTATTTTGAGGTGTGTCCGTGTGTACCGAGTTGGCCGGGCACTGAATCAACAGCTCTTTCGATAAATATGGTTGCATCTCTGAGAAAACAGGAGTGTTTCAGTAGATTGTTGCATTGCTTCTTAGTCGATGATTACATGTTAAGTTTTATTATTGCTGCAATAAAATAGTTTTTATAAAAAGGTGTTTTTTTTTTTTTTTAGTGTGAGAGGGAATCGGATTGCTCAGGCTTTCTATTTGATCCCTGCAAAAATAGAAAGGTAGACATTATCATTGTTTAAACAGAGATGCAACCATATTTATTGAAAGAGCTGTTGATTCAGTGCCCGGCCAACTCGGTACACACGGACACACCTGAAAATAATGAGTTACAATATTTGTAGTAAAAGTCAATGTTCCCCATTTCGCAGGGATGTTTAGTACTGATAAAGTAGCAGTACTGTGAAAATAATTAAGTAATGCAGCCAGCGGTTGGGGGTGAACACCAGAGTGGTGTGCGGATTAGAAACTGGTTGACAATGGAGGGTAGTGGTAACTGGAATTCACTCTGAGGAAAACCCCTGTAAGTGATGGAGTGCCTCAGAGGTTCGTCTTGGGGCTGGTTCTATTTAGTATCTGAGTGAACGATTTTGCAGAGGGATTATTAGGAAAAGTTTGCCTTTTCTTTGCCATGACATTAAGATTAAGGTTGGGGATTAGGATCTGCAAACATTCAGGTCGATACAGTAAAGTGTGCTCCGTCGGAGCGCACTGTCAGCCTGCTCTGGACGCGTGTTTTCCCTTACCCCTTATTCAGTAAGGGGAGGAAAACACGCAGCCCACCCGCGGCACCTAATAGCGCCCTCAACATGCAAATGCATGTTGATGGCCCTATTAGGTATGCGCGCGGGATCCAGTAAGTAAAATGTGCAGCCAAGCCGCACATTTTACTCTAAGAAATTAGCGCCGACCTTTGGGTCGGCGCTAATTTCTTCCAGCGCCAGGAAAGTGCACAGAAAAGCAGTAAAAACTGCTTTTCTGTGCACCCTCCGACTTAATATCATAGCGATATTAAGTCGGAGGTCCCCAAAAGTAAAAAAAAGTAAAAAAAAAAAATAAATTTGAATTCGGCCCGCGGCTGTCGGGCCGAAAACCGGACGCTCAATTTTGCCGGCGTCCGGTTTCCGAGCCCTTGGCTGTCACCGGGCTCGAGAACCGACGCCGGCAAAATTGAGCGTCGGCTGTCAAACCCGCTGACAGCCGCCACTCCAGGCCAAAAGGAGGCGCTAGGGACGCGCTAGTGTCCCTAGCGCCTCCTTTCCCTCGTTTGCACCGCGTCGCCTAATTTGCATACTGGATAGCTCGCACCGGCGAAGGGCTGGTGCGTGCGCCGGGAGAGCGGGCGTTTGTCCGCTCTCCCGCGGTTTTACAGTATCGGGCTGATAGTGGGCAACCCTGAGGAAATAGACAGCATGAGAAGTAATCAAAGAAAGCTTGAGGAGTGGTCAAATGCTTGTCAGTTAAGATTCGGTGCAGAGAAATGCAGAATCATTTATCTGGTTGCAGAGACCCAAGGGAGTAGTAATGAGGGAGGTGAGAAACTGATGAACTCCAATCAGGAGAGACACGTTAGTGTAACTATGGTTGATCTCAAGGTAATGAAACAGTGTGATAAGGCAGTCACAAGAGCCAGGGAGATGCCAGAGTGAATAGGGAGAGGCATAACTAGCAGTAAAAGGATGCCTCTGACTAGATCAGCGGTGAAACCTCAGCCTAGAATACTGTTTCCAATTCTGGAGATTGTATTTCTGAAAGTATGTAGACAGTTTGGAAGCAGTGCAGGGAAAGGCTAGCAAAATGATGCAGGGCCTGCACCAAAGCTATGCAAGATGAAATGTAGGGCCTTACTTCATATGCAAATGAGGCCCCAAAGAATGTAAATATGTACAGTATAACTTATAGGAGAGGAGAGACAGGAGGGATAGGTTGGAGACAAATACCTCAAAGGTAAAAATTAGGCACAAAAAAGCAAATTATTTTCAGAGGAAAGAATGCTCTTCCACCAGACTTCTCAGAATGAGGATTCAGTGGGATAGACTCAGGAGAACATAGGAACATATTATTTCATGAAACAGGTGGTGGATGCTTGGGATGGCCTCTCAGCACAGATAGTGAAGACAAAAACTAATCATATTCAGGAAGATAAGCACAGAGGATGCTTAGCTGTACTGAAGGGAGGGGAAAGCCAGAGATCACCTAGGGTCTGTGTATTGCAACGGGAAAGAGATTGGGCAGTCTAGATTGACCTAATGGTTCTTATCTGCCATCACAGTCTCCAGTTCTGTCTTTTTATGTAGAAGAGTTAGGAACATTCTGTTAACAAATTGCATAGGTTTGAAGTTTTTGAAAGCACTTCTGACATGTCCATTCTTGGCATCTTCAATCTGCGCCAGTTGGGTAATGTGTCTGGCACTCAAGAGCACATGGCTTGCATGCCTTTTGAGGATAAGGGATTGCCTTCATTTGTCTTTCAGGTCTGAAGGACTAAAACAGGAGTGAATCACCTCCTCCTCATCCTGCTCAGAAATGTGTGCTAGCTAAACCCTGATGCACCTAAAGTATGAATCACCTCCTTCTCCTCCTCATCCTGCTCAGAAATGTGTGCTAGCTAAACCCTGATGCACCTAAAGTATGAATACAACTTAAATAGCTAAAGAGGTAACGCAAGAAAGAGTTATAAAAAAAAAAAAGTGCACCTTAGTCAAAACCAATGCAAAAGTCATCTGGCAAACTGGTTTACTTTAAATAGATTTCTTCAGTCTCCTTTTTACACTTGTATAAAAAGCATCACCTTACATTATTTTGTTATTATCCTTTATATCCGTTTTTGTTCTCAGAAATATAGTAAAAGCATTGAAAGTTACAGTAAGTCGATGAAGCAGAAAAATGTATGGCTATTAAATACCGCATGAGCTCAAATAAATAGGTACTTCTTTTATATTTAGGGCTTCTGGTTTTAATGTGTTTATAAATTGTACATTTAGATGTTTACTATCCAGCTAAATAGCACTTCTCTCAGGGTGTGGATATCAGTATTTATCATTGTTTTCGCAGCATAGGCACTACTGCTAAGTACCTTTTCTGGTCAAAACATACGCATTCAAGCATAGGGGATTTCTGGAGCAGTGGGAGGGATTGTGGTGCTACCGTAAGCAGTTGTCTGAATGGGCCATGTGGTCATGTTTCAAGTTCCATAAAACAAATGCAGTTCTGTTACATCTCTTGCTTTTTCCCTGCTGCACCAAGAAAAGCTCAGTATTTAGGTACCATTGTTGATAAGTCTAGTGCTGGTGGAGCAAGTGAATTAAAATCTGCCAGGTGGAGTTGGACTGTTTTTGGGTTGTTTTTTTTCAAATCGTATCCTAGTGGGTGCTAGTGCTCTGGAGAGTGAGAAGATACTTCATTTCTTTGCAATCCACCAGGGCATAAACTATGGGAAAGAGAAGACCTTGGAGGTCATTTTTTCTATACTAAGCCTTCCCCTGGAAATATTTCATTTAAACAAAGATGCTTTAGAACTGCAGTGATGAACGTTTTGCTTATCTGTTCTTACCAGTAAGATAATGAACCTCTGAGGTATTCAGCATTATTGGTTACCAGCCAGTCAGAGCTCAGGATTCCTAGGCCAGCATTTTGGCTTCCTCCCACATGGTTTACAATATTGTTTGGCTGATTTCTTGCTGTTAGGACAGATTTTTTTCAACTTTAATTGTATGAAACTGATGAAGTGCTAACATGTTTCTGATCATTTTAGCTGCTTGAAAGCTTTCTTTCCCCTTGGATCCTGCGATTTGTCAGAAGACCTGTACATTTAGTCAGCTGGCTCCTGAAAATGAGTGTGTGAAAACAGGCTTTCAGAGTGGCATGCCTTTGAAGGAAAGGATTGAACATAAGGGAATGCACACATTTGACATACTTGGGCATAATAACTTTCTCAAGCACAAATATTCAGCTAAAACAATACGTTTTCCAGACTTTAGGTTTTTTTTTTTTGGATCGTTACTTGAGACACAATAGTTAACTATCTGGGATAGTTAAAAATGTGTTCACAGGAAGGGCAATTTTCAAAAGCCCTTTTACCTAGGCGAATTGCTATTTTCACAGGGAAAAGGGGGTTTTGACAATGGCTCACCCTGTATGCAGGTGGGTGTGTGTGGTTTTATAGTGCACCTATTTTTTTCCAGAATTTTCATGGAGGAATTCTGGGATAGGGGTTAGGTTAGGAGAGGTGAACATGCACATCATTTTGTATTTTCAAGACTATGGGCCTGATTTTCAAAAGCATTTACACATTTAAAACTGGATTTTACAGGTGCAAATGTATTTTACCCATGTAAGTGGGCTTTTGAAAACTGCTACCATATATGTCAATATATGTCATTGAATTGTAAATAGATTTTATCCACATTAAGTGCACCTACGCACTTAAATGACTTTTGAAAATTGCCTCACTGACTTCTAATACAAACCTTTTTTTTTCTCTTACTGTAAAAAGCAACCACATTCATGACAGGGACCATGCAGAGGAGCAACTGCATAAGACTGGAATTCTCTCTTCTCCATATGCTACCCTTTACTAGCAGGGGAAGTAGCTGCAGCTCCCCAAAAAACTAACCAAAATGCTACTATACTTAGTTGTCAGGGTCAGACAAGATTAAACCATCAGCCCCAGGTATTCAAGGATGGGAGACCTTGCAGCAGAGCTGTACATAAGGAGCCCTAGCCTGACACAGCTTTGCTGTCCTTTTTAAAGTTTGTTCCGGGAAACCACTGTTCGTCCAGCCTAATTCCTATCTGGTTTCCAGGTCCTGTCTTGTTCACTGTTTCTTTCTGTGGCTTGATTCCTGTCTTGTTCCTGTTTCCTGTGTTCTGCCTGATTCTTGTTCTGTACTTGACACCAGTTATCTGCTCCAGGATTGATCCCTGTTTCCTGCCTTGTCTGCTCCGCCTTCAGTGATAAGGGGCTGTTCCAAAGTACACCTTGTATCCAGGCATGGTACCTTCCCAACTATGTGAGAGCACGTCTGTGACACTGGCACAGGGTGCGACCTTGCGCCATAATGACTTCAGCACAAGGAACTGATGTATCATGCTGAGGAGTGGTTGTGTGCTGTCACAGGTTGCTGGCTGAGCCCAGCACAACCTACTGACAGTTCTGCAGTAAAAAGAAACTATATTCCACAATTCAAACCTATGGTTTTCAGTTCCTGTCCTGAGACACCGGGACCACCACAATAAGATACATTGGTAGTCACCTCTAGGCCAACCCAATCCCCCAGGATCATTAGAACTTACTTACCTGTACTTTTGCGTATGCAAAAATCCCTAACCGAAGACTGTGGTCACCTCTGCATCTGAATGTGGGTGAGCCCTCTCTCCGGGCTCTCTTTCTGTCTCTGCCTGAAAGGCAGTGTTCTCCTGTAAGAGGCCAGCCGAGTCTTTGCTGTAGTGCTGTGATTAGCCTTAGCTGTGTCTCTGAATTATTACCACACCTTTCTGTAGCTGCTGCCTTCATCCTAATTGGTTCTCTGCCAAGGATATCCAAACTACATTTTCCAGCAGCTCTGTGCTTCCTATTCCTTCTGGCTTGACAATGCCTTATCCAGCCCTTGTTCACATTGTCTTTCCCCTGAATGAATCTCCCTTTAGAGCTCGGTCTTCTGGACAATCTAATTGTCCTGTCTCTCCAGGCAGCTTCTGGCTGTGTGAAACCCTTGTGCCATCGCATGTGCACACTGAAGCCTAAAATGTTCATGGATAAGTTTACCTTGACTGTATGGAAGCGTTCCTAGTTGGGGGGGGGAGTTAGTACATGCACATATATTTAAAAATTCAAATATGTGCAGGTAAAGTTTTGAGAAACATTTCCACACAGTAAAAGGTCGATTTTAAAAGTGTTGCTCGTGCATATACACCTGTGCATGTGCCCAAAATAAGGGGGCGGGGCATGGGCTTTGCAGGGCGGGGATAACTGTTATGCGTGTAACTCCGTATTTTAAAACTGGAGCTTCAGTGCGCGTTGGCTTGTTGTCCACGAAACTTTACTGAGGAGCAAGTCTGTAGATCTCATGTTTTACGGCTTACGGGTCAGAGTGAAGGGTCTGGGTCATCTAGGGGGGTGTGCTGGATGAAGAGCCAGAGGAGTCTGGAAGACCTCGATATTGACTGTGCAAGCTGGTGGACTTATTGGAAAAACTGGGAATATCCCTCGTGTGAGCATGTTTTAAAATCTGCTTACATACGTGCGTTAAAGCCGGCAAAGTGCTATGGGAGTATGAGAAGCAGGTTTGCTTAAGTAACTGCTTAAAATTAGGTGCGCACTTATGCGCAGTAGGTGTATTTTAAATCATACACTTGCAAGTGCGCTCATGATTTACAGTTCCAGAGTATCTCCGCTCACAGACTTGCATGGGCGCATGCATGCTCGTTTTAAAATTAGCCTGTAAACAGCAGGTGTAAGTGCGTGTAATTAGATTGGATGGGATAATTTGCAAAGCGGACTTATGTGCGTAAGCGCACTGAGATAACTGGTGTAACATATGTGCATAAAGGTGAATTGCAAAAGCCCGGCGTGCGCCAGAACCAGGAGGTATGCGCACAGATTGGTCTGGCCCAGTATGGCAATTTCTTGTGTTCTTACGTTCTTATCCCTGGACATTAGCAACATGGGATCTATCTACTGTTTAGGATCCTGCCAGGTTCTTGTGGCCTGGTTTGGCCACTGTTGGAAACAGGATGCTGGGCTTGATGGACCCTTGGTCTGACCCAGTAATGCA
Source organism: Rhinatrema bivittatum (assembly GCF_901001135.1). Classification (NCBI taxonomy): domain Eukaryota; kingdom Metazoa; phylum Chordata; class Amphibia; order Gymnophiona; family Rhinatrematidae; genus Rhinatrema; species Rhinatrema bivittatum. The sequence goes on along the minus strand of NC_042624.1, from coordinate 52,982,356 downwards.
ATTCTTATAATCTTATGTAATGTTTTGAACTGAAGAACATATAAATATGGAGGGCAGTATATATCTCCCACCGAGGGTCAAATAGATTCTCTTCTTTGTCTCTCTCACTTTTCTTTGACTTCATTTTCTCCTTCCTTTCTCTCACCTTCTGTCACTGTTTTTCACACTCTCCTTTGTTTTTCATGGGCTATTGAACAATCATTAGAGGGTATTAATGTTTCGTAACTTAACTTGATCCGGATTTGGTCTAATGACCTAGGCTAGAGCCAAAAGTCTTCATATGCAAATGCATGAGCCATCCATTCCATCTAATGTACTTTTCATTGTGAAGACAAATTCTCCTTATGTGTTAGATTATATTATTCTGCATCAATACCCTCATATCCATGTTAAAAAGGCAATGTTTGCCCTTGCTGGCACTGTATGTGTTTGCTATAGAAATGTGTCAACACCAGTATCATCACTTATTCATTTGCGGATCCATTGTTTTAGAACGAGGATGATGTGGATGCATTTCTCAGAGGAGAAAATGCCTATTAACAAATGTGTACTATCTGTTATCATTTGCATGTTTGTTGTTTCAAATTGGAATGTATTTGTTTAATTTTATTTCTCCCCTAGCTGCTCACACGTTCAATAAAAGAACTTCACCTCTTGGTTGGATTAGACACAAAGGGAGCAATTTTCATGCTGTACGGGTACTTCTGACCTGCGGATTTTGCACCTGTTCTCAAAAGAGAGTTACCTGCATCCTATCGCTTTGAAAATTGCCCTGGGTTGAAAAGTACAATTACACCTGTTTTTTTTTTTCCATGGGTATTTTATCTATAGAAAGGTAGTGTGTATAGATTTGAAAGTGAAATCTACGCACTTTATTTTCCTCCTCTCTTTGAAAGGTAAAAGAGAAGCAATGTACATACTTTTAGCTGCAGAAGGATGGCAATTTTTAGATATTTACCCATGTACATGGCCTTTGACAATTGTCCTCAAAATACGTAATCCACCTTGCACCTGAATCTGGGTAGGCATCACCAAAATACAAATAAATGAACAAAAAATTTATGTGTGATAGTATTCAGGTTCTCATACATATTTATAGCATTCTGTTAACAGGCACTGATGGATTGCATTTAACATAGCAAACACAGCGCAGAATCCAGCAGCCTTGCAAAATGTCCTTAGATCATATACAATAGTACTTGGTGAACTTACAAGCTCCTATGCATATCTCTGTCAAAATGGGTGCCAAATATCATTATATTTCCCTCACTCCCCTTGAAGTGAGAATATGATTATTTCAATCAGTGCAATTGGTCCGTGCAATATTTGAGCTCCAGTTTGTCTTTCTAAAATAATGCTGTGGTGGGTCTGGCTGCATGAATCAATTATAAGATGAATTTTGTATGTATTTGAAACAACTATAGTTCCCTTTTACCAGCCCAGAGGACAAATCTTGATTTAAGAGCACAGTCTTGCCAACTTTCAGCTTCCACTATTTTCCAAAAGCGCTATACATAGTTACATTCCCCTACATACATGTGTACCAACCTTTCCAACAGAGAGGACCTGATGTAGCCCTGAATATAACAACAAAGGAAGTACTAGCCAGATAAACATTTCCCATCTATGACAGCACATGGAGGTTTTCTGATCATTAATCCCAAGTTTTTCTTTGAGATAACCCCCGAGATTCTATTTATGCATTAGTCTCTGAGGAGTTGAGTTCCTGCATTTAGTATCAGTAATCCCTTTGTATAACAGGTACAGCCTGGGGAATTATCTACTGATAAATATCAAAATTATGCCCTGAAAATATCAAAAGTAATCGCTCCAAGATTATATGCAGTAGAACGTTTGAAATTTTTAGAAGCACATGCAGGCATTTTAACATATTACAGCAATGTAATAATGTTTATTTCATACCGCTGGACCCTTACTCCCTCTTCCATCTCTCACATGTGCACTCAAGCAGATACTCGCTGCTACTGTGGAAATTCCACAGCCACCCCTCTCCCTCTCTCTCACCCCACTGCCTCTCCACTTCTGCTTCCTAGATGACTCTCCTACCCTTGGGTGTCCCCCCACTCAAAGAACCCGATCTGCTCGTGCCCTCTCTGGCTCCTCTCTCCCCTTCTCCATCAGATCTCCCTGCTCCCCATTTTACCCATCAGATCCCCTTTCTCTGCCCTTTCCCCATCCTTTCCACTCTCCCATCAGGACACCCTTCTCTTCTGCTTACCCATCAGGCCCTTCTCTTTCTTCTCCTTGCCCATTAAGGGCCTCCTCTTTCTCCCTTCCCCTCAGGAGTGATGAATTTACATTTTTGTCACTTCTAAGCATTGTTGGTGCCCCACCCCCTCCCAACCCCAGGTTGAGGACCAGAAATGGGCGGAAGAGAAGATGGGAGGAATGAGGATGGGGCAAAAGAGGATGATATAGCAAGAGGGGAGATCAGTAAAATGGAATGGAGGAAGAGGAGTCATTGGTCACCCTTCTTTCCTTTACCATCCCTCACTCCTAGTCCCCCGTTCCAGCACTTCACCCTCCATCTCTTTTCTTTATTGCCCCTCTCAGTTCTCCATTGCCCCTCACTAGATTCCCTTATCCCTCAATAACTACCTCCCTATCATTCTCATCTTGACTCTCCCCTATGAAGAAAGGATGAAGAGGTTAGGGCTGTTCAGCTTGGACAAGAGACGGCTGAGGGGGATATGAAAGAGGTCTTTAAAATCATGAGAGGTCTAGAATGGGTAAATATGAATCAGTTATTTACTCTTTCAGATAAGTTCCTCAATGCCCTGTGTGAGGTGGGGGGGGGGGGGGTAGAGTTGTGGGCTGCACAGCTGTCAATAATGGGTGTCTGTGGGTCACAGGTCTTATCCTACCTGAGCCCACAGTAAATCTCTTTTTCCTTGACTTTTGGTTATTCTGTGGTAATGGGAAATTAATTCCTGAATAATGTACAGTGGCTGAGACTTTCTTTATTGAAGCTAATTCAGCTTTAACTTCAGCCAGCTCCTTTTCCAAGGTAGAGAGTTCTGAACAAATGGGGCACGCCTTAAGTTTCCATAAGATTACCCTCAATATAAAGGCTCCACAACAGTTGCACTGGATAGTCCTCATTTTGGTAATTTGTCTGATGGATAGCAATTAGGGAAATACTAATTTACCTTGTTGACATTTATGAATTTAGGCAGGTTATATTAGAAACACAAACCGAGGGGTAGGGCAGGAGGGTGTCAAACTGTTAAACCTTGGTCAAAGATGTTAACCGGACACTATCTGCTATTGATTTTGAACAGACACTCCTGCAGATTTGGCTAACTAATTTAAGCTTTCTCCTTATCTCTCCTCAAGGGTTTGTGCTTCTGGCTGTCTCCTTCAAGTTCAAATCAGACTGGGGACTTGAGTGCCCCCTGCAATACACTGAGTCTGCTGCCAAAAGCAGTTTAGCTAGAAAGCAGTCCCACCCCCACAAACACTGGCTGAGGAGGAAGGGTCTGCTCTGAACTAATGGCTGGCCCTTGAAAGCAGACTTAAGCACTCACAAGTTTCTATTTCAATTTTGCTTCTTTTTAACAGACAGTGCACTAGTTTTGGCAAATATAATGCTCTAGTTCCAAGCACAGATAATCACCAAACAAATCTCTACTTAACTTTAGCAGAAAAGGCTCTGAACTAATGGCTGGCCCTTGAAAGCAGACTAAAAGCACTCACAAGTTTCTATTTCAATTTTGCTTCTTTTTAACAGACAGTGCACTAGTTTTGGCAAATATAATGCTCTAGTTCCAAGCACAGATAATAACCAAACAAATCTCTACTTAACTTTAGCAGAAAAGGCTCTGAACTAATGGCTGGCCCTTGAAAGCAGACTAAAGCACTCACAAGTTTCTATTTCAATTTTGCTTCTTTTTAACAGACAGTGCACTAGTTTTGGCAAATATAATGCTCTAGTTCCAAGCACAGATAATAACCAAACAAATTTGTACTTAACTTTAGCAGAAAAGGCTCTGGTTCATGAAGATCCCAGCGCCAAAGTGATTCAGTTCCCAGAGCACATGAGACTCTGGCAATCCTAATCCAATTAGTGCTTCCCCCACAAACACTGGCTGAGGAGGAAGGGTCTGCTCTGAACTAATGGCTGGCCCTTGAAAGCAGACTAAAAGCACTCACAATTAACGGCTAAAGTTAAGTACAAATTGGTTTAGCTGTGGTCTGTGTGTTTAGGGTTACCCGATTAATTTAAACTGGATATTCAGTGGCCCAGCAACAATGTTGAATATATTAAACAAACAAAGTTATCTAAGTTTACCAAGATAACTTGCGGATTGCCTCATGGCACGATTTACCTATATAACCCTGAATATTGGAGTTATCTGGCTAATTTTGGCCAGTCACAGAATGCTTCCAGAATACCCCCGATTTATCAAGGTAAGTTTTATCCAGTTAAAGGCTTACCCAAATAAATCAGTCCCATTCAGTGCAGCAGGATTTTGAAATTTAGTATTTTGTCTGGCTGTGTCCCTAACTTATTGGAAGATTTATCAGGCCACAATAGGGCTATAACGCACGATAAATGCTATATATCATGAGATATAGTCCTTTCATATCGATGTCACATGTTTTATTTGCATAGAAGCCACCCCTTATTACAATTAGCTGCTTTGCATGCTTAAAATCACACAATGCATGAAAAGCAGCTAATGCATTGTAAATTCTATATAAATAAAATATTGTGGCTGATTTAGAAAAATTTCAGCCATGTTATTTTATCTAAAGCTTATGTCAAAATGTTATTCTAGCATGGGAGCAACAGGAGCCTAACACTGGTCCCCCACCCACCCTTGGGCTGCCGTTTGAGGCTTGCAAAAATAAAGTTTAAAAATAGATAAAGTCCGCCGGGTTTCGACGTCCTTCCCCCTTGCCCAAACCCCTCTCTATTTAATCCAAAATTCCCCAGTGCACTAGCAGACGTCCCTCCTTTATTCAAACCCCCATCCCCAAGAGCTGCCCCAACCCCCTATTTTAATCGATTAGAAAGGCAGGGAGGGTCTCCCCTCCAATGGGCTTGTGAATGAAACTACATGGCCCTTCCAAAGACAAGGTTAGCTGAGGTGGTCATGCCTGGAAACCTCTTCCAGTCCACCAGACCGTACTCATAAATTCTTGAGCTTGGTGCTATCTAGAATTCGTGCTTGTGGACCAGCTCACCAAAATACAAAGTTTGCCTTGGTCCAGGGGTTTTTCAAGGCTTGTTTTCAGTTTCCCAGTGCTGTTGCTAAGGCAGGTTCCTCTTACAGCATGCCTTGCTTCAGAAATTGTGAAGGCCATTTTTGTCTCAGTATATTGAGAATGCCTTTATTCAGTCTTTTTTCAGTCTTAGGCTACTCTTGTGGCTGAACCTTGATGTTCGAAAGTGTTTTCTTTTCCTACATTTCTTTACTCCAAAAGTGATTTTCTTCCATTTTCTGGGCATTGGACAATAGGTTTGGTTTCCAGTGGTCTGTTGTATAGGCAGATGTCCAGACAGCAGAAATGTTCTAACTCATCCAGTACTTTCAGAATCTGATATGAGTTGCTTGGGTTCTCAGCTATTCTGTACGAAAGAATACCCTTATCCTTTGATCAAATCAAGGTCTAGTTCCCTATGCCATAGTTTAAAGATGCTGTAATTAGAGAACCCCAATTACAGGTAAGCTATTTCACTTTATTTCCATGTCTCCTGAAGCTCAGTTGAATTTCCATCCAAGTGATACAAAACTCTGATTACAAGATTCAGGGCACTGTGTAAGGAGTAAGTTGTTCTGAGAGAAGTTTGCATAAAAAACTGCTCATAGCACACTGAGATTCATGCAGTTCAAAGATTTTGCATTATTTGCATGGTAGATGTTTATATATATTTTTTAAGTTCCAGAATTTTCTCCACTTCAAAATAAAACAAAAAAAGGAAAAAAATTGCATTCTCTGCAGTACTTTTAAATCAACGACTGAAATGTAATGTTCAGTCTTCAGCAGTGTGGTAGGATACAGTGCAGAAGCTAAGGTCATCCACTAGCACAGCAGCTGAGGAGTCCTATCTAGCTTTAAAATTTGGTTTCATTTTTAGCACACTCATATTCAGCAGATGTGTTAGACGGCTGACCTGCATGACACCTCTGCATCAGTGCTTACTACTCCAGTAGCTGCTTTGAATGTTTTTTTCATAAGTCTTCACTCAGTGGCAAAGAGATTGATGCAGAGACCCTTCTAGCTGTTATGCTTCATTACATATCAGTGGCTAGGTCTGTGTTGTTCTAGTGGGTTGCTCTGATATATAAAAGCTGAAAAACCAATAGCTGAATGCTTTCAATTTTAACTATGGTTTCTTGAAAAGTTATATTATTCGTTGCTGATAACACTGAATAGGTTTTCAGCCTTCTCTAGGATTCTTACTAGGCTTTCTCTGCAATCATAACTGGTTTTTCAGTAGTGTTATTTTTCAACATGATAACGTTAATTCAGAAAGCATGGCTGAATCATTCATTCTTTTCTGATAATGTATTGCATGTATATACCCTGATTCTGGTTTCTAACGTGGTCTTGAGCATTTCTTTCCTTTTTCATAAGATGCAGTTGTTTGCAGAGGGCTTATATGCCATTTCTGAATGTTGAAGTTCTGATAAAAGCTTATGTGACTTTGAAGAAGCTGTAGGGGACCCGCAGCAGTGGATGATTGCAACCATGTAATCAAGGATTTAACAGTTAGCCCACGTCGTGGACTATGAAATATAATCACAGTGCTGTGGAAATGTGCATCCTATCACGGACATGGGTATTTCTGCAGGATAGTTCACACGAAGCGATAATCCTCAAGGGCACAACTCAGGGGGCCACTAATATCAGCTTTTTTTTGCATAGGTTTTTGTTTCATTTGTTGCCAGATAACTGACTTTATTGTAGAATGGATTACCTTGGCATCAGCCTGATGTGGTAGACTTGGAAAACCAGCTATGAAAAAGTAAATGAATGAATGTGCTTCTGCCTCCAGCTAGCTTATGTTGATGAGCTTTTTGTTAAAAAAAATATGGCATCATTATATCTAGGGAGATAGGGTCATGTTATAAAATTGGGCGTAGATTTGTTTTCGCCGGGTTGAGCGCACAAATCTACGCCCACGCGTAGTTTTTAAAATCTGGCCCCTTGCGCACGCCGAGCCCTAGGAGAGCCCCGATGGCTTTCCCTGTTCCCTTCCTCGGAAGGAACTTTCCTTCCACTCCCCCCATACCTTTTTTATGCAAGTTGTGCCTGCCTCTGGGCAGGCTATAGGTTGCGCGCACCGGGACAGGCGTAGGATATACACTCGTCCCGGGGCTTGCGCGTGTCGCCGGGCCTATGCAAAATAGGCTCGGTGTGCGTAGGGCTTTTAAAATCTTCCCCAATCTGTTTATAAAATACATAAATGAATGTCTACAACAGAAGGATAGAGCCTAGCCTGATTTTTCTCATCAGATACAGAAGAAAAGACGTCAGTTTCTCTTGTTGCGTCCAAGAGTATTACAGATTGGAGCAACATTTACCTTGGAATTTCCATGCAAATGCTTAGTTAGATATAAAGGTTTAAGTTATCTATTTTTTGTTCCATCTCAAGTTTCTAATTTCCTAAGTGATAAATTAAATTACCGCTCCAGTCAGGTGGTGCTGAGTCTGTTCCTCCTTTTTTAGTCTTTTAGTAGGATGAGTATCTCTGTCATTAATATGTATCTGTCAGTAACGATTTGCTCTACTGTTTTTCCTGTAACATTTTGATGTTAATTTTTTTCCCCTTTATTGCTGTCTGTTGGATCCCATATAGTAGACTTAATGGAGATAGTTATAATGTTTAGAATTATTCTACTTATTGTTTGTATACTTTTGTACTATTCTCCTTTGCTTTTTTAAGAGTTATGTCTTGAAATGTTTTTGAAAACTAATAAGCAGAGAATTAAAAAAAACCAACCCCAAAAAACCCCAATTGTCTACTTCCTCTGTATGCTTATACTTTCCACATGGCTGCTGCAGTACACACATTCTGTTGCCTGCCCGAAAATGTGCTTAACATTCACAGAGGCTACTTAAGCATGTATATGCTGATTCTAGGCGCACAGCCCCCGTGTAGGTCTTTGAAAATTACCCCAATAAGTATGACTGCTTTGTGGGGAACTGCACCGTTTCACGGTAATTTTCAAACAGCCGCGTGGGTGTACATGTTTGCACGTATGTCAGCTCGCGCCAGTGGATGTGGCCATTTTATAACATATGCATATATATGCACATGGTGTAAAATTGGCTGTACGCATGTACATGTATGTACAGTTTTATATGGACGAGTGCATGTGTGCGCAAATGGCAGCTCTACCGCAAAAGTGGAGGGATTTTAAAAACGTGTGCCAATGCAATAGCCCCTTTTTCTCAGTTTGCCCAATTAATGGTTTGGATTTTCTAGCCTCCCTCCCCCCCAATTATTTAGCCTCTCATTTACCCTTTTAACCCTGACTCTTAAAACACTGCTGACCCACCTAGTTGTTTTTAGTTTAATACTTACACGCCTTCCATAACAGAAGCAAAGTTACACATTAGGGGACCCCGGTGCGCACTACATGTACATTTTAAAATTTTATCTGTTTAATATGTATAGTTTTATTCTGTCTTTTAGTAATCTTATTTTTTAAGCTATTTCTCTAAGGGGCAGATTTTTAAAAAATATGCGAGCGCGTACTTTTGTTCCCGCTCGCGAACAAAAGTACACTGGATTTTATAAGATACGCGCGTAGCCACGCGTATCTTATAAAATCCGGGGTCGGCGCGCGCAAGGGGGTGCACATTTGTGCAACCTGCGCGTGCCAAGCCTAGCGCGAGCTGCATATTCCCTCCGAGGCCGCTCCGATTTCGGAGTGGCCTCGGAGGGAACTTTTCTTCGCCCTCCCCCCACCTTCCCCTCCCTTCCGCTACCTAAGCCACCCCCCCGGCCCTATCTAAACCCCCCCCTTACCGTTGTCGGCAAAGTTACGCCTGCTGAAAGCAGGCGTAACTTTGCGCGCGTCGCCAGCAGCCCCGCTCCGTCCTCCGGTCCCGGGGGCTGGTCCGGAGGCCTCAACCACGCCCCCGGGCCGGCGCCATCCCCCGGGCCTGCCCCCGAAATGCCGCGGCACGCCCCCGAAACGCCGCGTCGTTTCGGGGACGCCCCTGGACACGCCTCCTCCCGCCCCTTTTCGAAAGACCTGGGACTTACGCGCGTCCCGGGGCTTTACGCAAAATAGGCCGCCGGCGCGGCCCTTTTAAAATCCGCCCCTAAGCTAGTAATTTTACTTTTATTTTTCTATTTATAAACGATTGTAATTTTCTTATTATATTTTTATTGTAATGTAAACCGTTGTGAAGGCTACCGCTGAGATGACGGTATATAAATAAAAATAAACCTTAAACCTTAAACCTTACATTTCAAGGTAACTTCCCGGAATGCCCATGTCCTGCCCATGCTCCACCCAGAGAGCGCCCATCCCATGCCCCCTTTTTAACTTTTTGATTTGTGTGCGCACCGGGAGATGCACGCATACGTACATTTTAGAATCCACGCACTGCGCACCAGCCCAAGTCACACGCATATCTCCTGGCTTTGACACGTGGGGCTTTTAAGATTGACCTTTTTGAATCTTACAATGACTTGTTTCTGAAGTGAAATGAAATCCAAATGAGTCCAGCGGAGATGGGAATGCAGGGACAGAATTTTAAAGCAGGAAGGTTTATCCCATGAAAAATTCATGCATACAAAAGGAGGAAAACTGCTGTGTTCCTAGTTATTTTATTATGTTGGAGCACAATTTTCTTAAACAAAATTCTGCATTTTCAAATCAATCAAAAAGCGTGATATAAACTATTGAGAAAAATCAGTCACTGTAATAGAGAAAATAGTATAGGGGGATTTATCAAAGCTTTACTCCAGTTCTGTTCTAGTGTCTGTTATGATTCGCAACTTATTACATGATGTGACCTCTTCCTGGATTTCTGCAACCTTAAAAGTTTACAGTATGTCGCTCATCAACTCAGAACCCCCTTGATATTCTGTCTCCTCGGGTTGTTCATCTAACGGAAACCCATGAAAAGGCTTTCTCCACAGCATTAGGGAATTCTTTACCCTAAGAATCGCGCAGTGTGCATGATTCCAATTCATTTAAGAAAGCACTCAAGACCTATCTTTTCACAAAAGCATTTGATACCCCCGACTAAGGCTTTATTTTACCTGCAGCTATTCATCACCTCCCCTGTAGATATTTTGAACCTACTGCAATTAGCTTGAGTTATGCTCCGTGTCTGCTTTTGGCAATATTTGTTTGAATTTTGGTCTTTATTATAATTTTTATAGATTTTATATATGCAATATTGTACTCCCCATGCCCTCTAGTTGTTCAGACTGAAGGGCATGGGGATAAAAAAAATGCTAAATAAATAAATAAATAAGTAATAGTGTTTCTTGCCATTGAAAACACTGGGGTCTATCATTAATAAGTTTGGAGCAATTTTTGCATTGGAGCACAACTGGAACAAAAATTTGCTAAATGAATCTTGTTTGGAGAGTAGATAGAGCAAGGCTGCATCTTAAATTTGCTTGAGAGTTTTCCTTTGCTTTTCATGTAGCTCTCATTTCTAGTGAGCTATTATTATAACCATATACCTTTAGGGTTGGTTTCGGGGGGGCTTGTTTCTTTGGACTCAGACTTACAAGGTCCAGTGTTTTAATGTGATAATTTTAGTAGGTTACTGTGGACAACGTACCAGAATTTTCACACAAAAAGACCTAGACAGTATTATACTATGTACTAAACTGAGGTGCAAGAATATAGTTTACTTATCATACTAATTTGCATAGAATAAAAGCCTGGTCATCAAAGATACTTTTAGATAGTGCTGCTAGAAGATTGTGAAGTGCTCCTAAGGGAAGAAAAGGTGGATGAGGGCGTGGAAGAAGTGGTGGTGGAGGATGAGAAAAGGTGGAAAATACAGGAGGTAGGGGAGATTGAAGAAGAGAAAAAAAGGTTCTTGTGGCCTGGTTTGGCCTCTGTTGGAAACAGGATGCTGGTGTTAGGATTTGTAAGTATGTGGGCCCTTTGGCCGAGGTGAGAGATGGTACTGCCCAGGGGAGGAGCCCCGCTGAGCCTCACCATCGGGAGCCTAAATCTTGGCTGCGGGATGATATACAACAGAGGTAGAGAAGGAGAAAGAGAGGGTGACCCCTGGAGGCGGGCCACGGAGCAACAGCGCAGATGCTGACATCAGACTCAGCTCGGATGACTGGAGTCAGGCAATAGGTGCGGTACTACCCAAGGAATGGGGGTTGAAATAGTTACAGCCACTGAAGTTACACTGGGTCCGTAGAGCTGGTACACAAGAGGGTTCCTCGGTGGGAGATCACGGTAGTGGTCCGCAGAGCGGGGTACACCGGCGAGGGTTCCTCTGGCAATATTGCGGCACGGGTCCACTGAGCAGAGTAGACCCAGAGATGGTTCCTCTAAGGATATCACAGCAATGGTCCACAGAGCGGGGTACACCAGAGAGGATTCCCATGTAGATATCACAGCAGGGGTCCACAGCGTGGTTACTCACAGTGATTGAAGCAAGTAGTAGTTCCGTAGAAAGCCTCGGGAAGCGAGGCAGGCAGGAGTCTGGGTGAAAGGCCCTCTGAGGAGCGGATAGCCAAGAGATGAGGAAGGGCCCCCAAGGAGCGAGTACCCGATAGTCTCACACCACGGAAGCAGGAACCGGAACAACGCTGAAGTGAGAGTAGGTAGATACAGCAAAGTGAACTTGTTGCCAAGTCACCGGCTGTGTGGGCTGGCATGCTTAAATATCGAGGATGAGTGATGTCATCTGATGGGGACGCCCCTGAGGTTCCCGCCATGATGTGGTTAAAGCAGGTTGGGGAGCGCACGTGCCTAGGGAACCCCGAGGGTAAGATGGCGGCCGGCAGCGTCCATGCTCAGGTAGGCCCGGGAAAGGCGGCCTGAAGGCTGGTGGTGCCTGGTAGAGGCCACAAGTTTTCCCAACAGGGCAAAAGCAGTAAAAAAAGAGGTGAGCAGCAGCGGTCGCAGCTGTCTGCGGCCGCGGAGTGTAACAGCTAGGCTTGATGGACCCTTGGTCTGATCCAGCATGGCAATTTCTTATGTTCTTAAGGTGATGGGGAGAGAAGAAATGATAGGAAGGAAGGGAATCTCCTCGTCATATTAATATAGTACAAATTGGCCAAATTAAGTCTGCCCAGTTGTCTTCCTGTCTGGTTCTCTGGGGGGCAGATTTTCAAAGGGGTACGCGCGTAAGATACGCACGTACCTCCCAAAAACCTACCCCAAACCCCCCCTGCACGTGCCGAGCCTATTTTGCATAGGCTCGGCAGCGCGCGCAAGCCCCGGGAAGCGCGTAAGTCCCGGGGCTTGCATGGAGGGGCGTGTTGGGGGCGTGCCGTGAGTGACGCGGCGTTTCGGGGGCGGGCCCGGGGGCGTGGTTGAGGCCTTCAGACCAGCCCCCGGGTCGGGTGATGGTGCGCCAGCAGCCCGCTGGCGCGCGCAGATTTACACCTGCAGAAAGCAGGCGTAAATCTGCCAACAAAGGTAGGGGGGGTTTTAGATAGGGCCGGGGGGGTGGGTTAGGTAGGGGAAGGGAGGGGAAGGTGAGGGGAGGCAGAAGGAAAGTTCCCTCCGAGGCCGCTCCGATTTCGGAGCGGCCTCGGAGGGAACAGGCAGCGCGCGCTGGGCTCTGCGCTCGCAGGTTGCACAAACGTGCACCCTCTTGCGCGTGCCGACCCCGGATTTTATAAGATACGCGCGGCTACGTGCGTATCTTATAAAATCCAGCATACTTTTGTTCGCACCTGGTGCACGAACAAAAGTACGCCCGCGCGTACATTTATAAAATCTACCCTTGGGTATATGAGCATATACGGTCCCATACTTAAGCCAATTCCAGCTTCCCTCTCATGCCTTTCTATACTCAATCCCTCAACTGTGTTCCCGCCACTAAGCCCTCTCTAAGGGCTTAGTGGCGGGACCTATCTAAGCCCTCTCTGTCCCAAGCATGTTTAGATTTGGACTATCTGTTGTACATACCTGATTCCATCTATCCAATGGCCCATTTATAATTTCAAGTTGTTAGCCCTGTTCTTTAAAAAAGAAAATTACAAAATGGAAAAGTTTTTCCCCCTACAAAAAATTTCATGCTCAGTGTTTGCTCTTCCCACTTTTTTTTGGTTGAAAACAACTCTTAACTAGGGTGTCCCATGTGTGGGGCCATAATTATTTTATTTATTTATACACACTTCTATTATGCTATCTGCAAATCTCAGCAGAATATAAAAAACATACAAAATAAAATCAGACAAAAAATATAACAATACTAAACAGCACTAATAATTAAGGAGCAAAAGCTACCGGAAACCTGAAAGGTAGAGGCCGAAGGGAATCACATCAGTCAGGGAAGGCCAGGGTAAACAAATAAGATTTTAGCAGCGTCCTAAAATGAAGCAGGTCCTTTTCTGCTCTGATTTCCAGTGGGAGACTATTCCATAGCGCTGGGCTCACAATAGAAAACCCGGCAGTGACGCTGAAGGCAGCGGAGGGCTTACCCGGCTGCAGCAAAAACCGGCCTGTGCACCGACACTGGGGGCAGCGGGGAAAAGCACTACAGACGCTCCCCCCTCCCCCCACAAAATGAAGAGGAAGCCGGGAAGTCGCTGGCACCAGTTTGGCGAACCCGCCTACTGCTTGCCCATCACCTGCCCACCATCACAGTTAAACCCGGTAGCGACGCCGAAGGCGCTCGCACAAAGGAGCACAACAAAGAAGCTTGCCCCTTTGTGCACCCTTTCGTGTGCGCTTGAAGTGCAAGCCAAAAGTGATTATACCATTACTTTCTGACCCCTGGCTGGCTTTACTAACATAATGGAACAAATATGCCATATTGAACTCACACGAGAACAAGGTCTATATGGAGTGCTAAGAAGGAAAGCGGGAAAAAAGAAACACAGAAGGAACACAAAGATGATCCTCTCCACAGTAAGTAACAACTCCTCCTCACTCTCTTCCTGCTTCATGTTTACTGTGCTCCTATTGAATGCTTAATCTGTATAAAAAAAAAAAAAATCCCACTAATTAATGATCTGCTAGAGGACTTCAACCTCTTGATTTGCTGCATAACTGAAACCTGGCTGAATGACAAAGACAATGTGCTATTGAACCAAATATCCAAAGTTAACTGATATATTTCATTTTCCAAGACTCAAACGAAAAGGTGGGGGGTTATTAATGATGAGTAAAAAAAAAAAAAGAACTCAAGCTAATACCTTACAAGGTAGAGATTCACCCACCATATGAGGTTGCAATTCTAAAATCTCCACAAGTAAACAAAGGACTGGCCTACTCTCTCCCAGGCATACTCCAAAAAGATTGCTCGTCTGTGATCAAATTATTTGTTCAAATGTTCCATCACCAGAATTTACATTAATTGTAGGCGACTTCAAATTGCAGGAGGATCTTGTGAGACTGGAAGATTGGGCGTCCATTTGGCAGATGAAATATAACATGGACGTGCAAAGTTATGCATATAAGGAAAAATAACCCTTCCATACCAGGAAAATGAGCTGGGCGTCTTAGTTGATATTACATCGAAATCATCGGCTCAGTGTGTTGTGGCAGTCAAAAAAGCAAACAGAATGTTAGGAAGGGAATGGCAAATAAAACGAGGATGTCACAATGCCCCTGTAGTACTCCATGGTGAAATTGCACCTCGAATACTGTGCAATTCTTATCACCATGTGTTAAAAAAGATATAGTTGCACTGGAGAAGTACAGAGGACAACCAGAATAATAAAGGGCATGGAACAGGCTCCCCTATGAGGAAAGGCTAAAGAGTTAGGGCTGTTCAGCTTGGAGAAGAGATGGCTAAGGGAGGATATGATAGATATTTACAAAATTATGAAAGGATTTGAATGGGTAAATGTGAATTGGTAATTTACTCTTCTGGATAATATAAGACTAGAGGGCACTTCATGAAGTTAGCAAGTGGCACATTTAAAACAAATTGGAGAAAATTCTTTCAATCAACGCACAATTAAGCTCTGGAATTCATTGCCAGAGGATGTGGTTAAGGCAATTACTGTAGCTGGGTTTAATAAAGGTTTGGATAAGTTCCTGGAGAAGTCCATAAACTGCTATTAATCAATAGGGAATAGCCACTTCTTGATGCTGGCTTTAGTAGCTTGGGATTTATTTAATGTTTGGGTCCTTGCCAGGTACTTGTGACTTGGTTGGAAACAGGATGCTGGGCTTGATGGACTCCCTTGGTCTGACCCAGTGTGGTATATCTTATGTTCTTGCTAGTCTATGGAAAATTATACATGAAATTGTGTTCTGCACAGCTATTACAAGTAGCCTAGTGGTTAGAGCAGCAGCTTGAGAAGCCAGGGTTCAAATCCTGCTGATGCTTCTTGGGTAAATCAATTTATGTTTCATTGCTTCAGGTGCAAATTTAGGGCTTAATTTACTAAGGCCTTTTTCTCACTCTGTGTCTGTGGGAAAAATGCTTAGTAAATCAGACCTCTGAGGTGAATTTTCAAAGGAGTTATGCACACAAAATTAGTGTATACGTACGCACATAAGTAGCTTGTACTGCATATGTGCTATTTTAAAAACTTCAAATATATGTGCATATTTTTACTTTCATATGCACAATTACCTGCCCCAAAAAAGGGCTGTCTAGGAGCATTCCAGGGTGGGGCTGAGCAGTGCATATGTAAGTAGCTATTTTGTAAGAGACTTATGCAAATATACATGGTAATTTATTCGCACAATTTTACAACTGCAAGTGTATATCAGACTGGTCTGTTGTAAAATATTGGTGGAGTGCGAGGTCTGGGTGAACTGGGGAGAGTTGAGACTGAAGAACAGGGAGGATCTCGATGACCTGGAGAAGGATAAAATGGTGGAGGAACTGGCAAACTGATGATTTCAGTTACACACGCATGTTTTAAAATATACCGACTTACACACATAAATCAGGTTTCACCCAAGCAAACTGTATATTTTCTTCATGCATAAAATATATAAGGGTAACTTTTAAAGGAGTAACACATGTAAATGTAACATTACTAGAGATGTGAATCGGAAACGGAATCGGTTCAGATTCCGGTTCAAATTCACATGTGGGTTTTTTTTCATCGGGCCCGATCGCGGTTTTGTTTATCGGCTGCACCCGAGCCGATAAACAAAAAACCCACCCCGACCCTTTAAAACTAACCCCTTAGCTTCCCCCACCCTCCCGACCCCCCCCCCCCCAAAACTTTTTACAGGTACCTGGTGGTCCAGTGGGGTTCCCGGGAGCGATCTCCCGCTCCGGGCCGTAATCCCACTCCCGGGCCGTCGGCTGCCACTAATCAAAATGGCGCCGATGGCCCTTTGCCCTTACATGTGACAGGGTATCTGTGCCATTGGCTGGACCCTGTCACATGGTAGGAGCACTGGATGGCCGGCGCCATCTTATGCTCCTACCATGTGACAGGGGCTGACCAATGGCACCGGTAGCCCCTGTGACATAGTATGGGCAAAGGCTATTGGCGCCATTTTGATTACTGTCAGCCAACGGTCCAAGTGCAGGAGGTCACTCCCGAACCCCTGCTGGACTTTTGGAAAGTCTTGTGGGGGTCAGGAGGGTCCCCCAAGAATTGCCAAAAGCCCCTAGTGGTCCAGCGGGGGTCCAGGAACGATCTCCTGCACTCGGGCCATCGGCTGCCAGGAATCAAAATGGCGCCGATAGCCTTTGCCCTTACTATGTCACAGGGGCTACCGGTGCCATTGGTCAGCCCCTGTCACATGGTAGGAGCACAAGATGGCGCCGGCCATCCAGTGCTCCTACCATGTGACAGGGTCCGGCCAATGGCATGGATACCCTGTCACATGGTAAGGGCAAAGGGCCATCGGCTCCATTTTCATTAGTGGCAGCCAACGGCCTGGAGCGGGAGATTGCTCCAGGGACCCCCACTGGACCACCAAGTACCTGTAAAAAGTTTTTGGGGGCGTCGGGAGGGTGGGGGAAGCTAAGGGGTTAGTTTTAAAGGGTCAGGGTGGGTTTAGGGGTTATTTTTGTGTGCCGTTTTTCCCGCCCTCCCCCAAAATGATAAGAGAACCCCCACGATCAATATCGTGGGGTTTTCCTATCGTTTTGGGGGAGCCCCCGATTTCTGACGATTTTGAAAATATCGACGATATTTTCAATCGTCCGAAGCCCGATTCACATCCCTACATATTACTGTAGCAATTTTCACAAACCATTTGTGTGTGGAAAGTGCACTTACATGAGTAAAACCTATGGACAATTCAATGGCGTATATTGTAGCAATTTTCAGATGTCTACTTACAAGGATAAGTTGCATTTAAACCCAGTTTTTAATCTGTAAATGCTTTTGAAAATCAAGTCCATTGTATATATGATTATAAAATAAGTAGGAAAAGTATGCACTTTCATGCATTGCAGATATTTGCACATACATGCATATGTTGGGAGGGGGCAGACATAAGCATATTTTAAAATCTGCGTATACCTGATACGCACTGCTTATAAAATACTGTAGTAGAGCTCCTTGTGGCCATATATACACGAATATGGGGCTGCGGCAGAGTTGCTTGAAAGTTATCCTCTTCCAGGTGAATTTTAAGACCTGCGTGCAGGAGAACTTGTGCGCGCGTTTGCCAGCTCGCATACGTGGATGTAGTGATTTTATAACATACATGCATATATGCGTGTCTGTTATAAAATTGGCTATATGCACGTACATTTGCGCATGATTTAACATCGATGTGTACATATGCGCGCAAATGCCGCTTCATCGCGTAAGTGGGGGCGATTTTAGTAGATACGCGCGCTGACACAATTACCTGTTTCCCCAGTTTGTTCCCAGTTCGCCCCAGTAAAGGAGAGGACTTCCTAAACCCCCTAGCTAACTTGCCTCCCTTTTACTCTATTAGCCCTGACCCTTAAAACCCCATTGACTGGCCTAGTTTTTTTTGTTTCATCACTCACTCACCGTCCATAGCAGAAGTAAAGTTACACGCTAGGGACCCTGGCGCGTGCTGGTGTATGTAAATACTTGTGCACTGGTTTCATTCCTTTTTCCTGGAATGCCCATGTCCCGCCCACACCCCGTCCCTTTTATGAAAAATGTTTAATCACGTACCGGGAGATAAGCGCATACCGGGGCGCCTCTTAAATCCGTGCGGCGTGCGCCTGGCAGATACCCATGCATATCTCCCGACTTTGGCGTGCGTAAGGCTTTTAATATTGACCCATTATATTGTAAGCCATCTGGGGGCAGGGAAATAACTGCTGTACCTGAATGCAACTTACCTTGCGCTCTCAATGAAAAGGTGTTAGTTCAGTCTAAATAAATATGTAAATAAATGCTGAATGAAGTTTAAAAAAAAAAGTATTAGGACCATTCCATTTCTTAGATGCACTGAATTAGGATTATGATGTCTTTTGGATGTGGAGAGGGAGAGTCAGAGGGTGGTGGATGTGAAACAGGCAGGAGATGGATGGTGGACTTTCCACTTACTAAGTATTCAGCCTCAGTGCGAGCAGAAGCTGGACTAATAGCTTATGTGCAAGGTGGAGTTACCATGTTTTCTCTTTTCCTAGGTCCAACATAAGACCAGATAATGCAAATTCCAATTATCATGAATTCAAAATGCACACCTTTACACGTGTAACCTCCTGCAAAGTCTGTCAGATGTTGCTGAGGTAAGTGGTGCACACTACTTGTAGTCTGTGCTGTGCTGCATTGCACTGTATACTGATCAGTGCTCCTTAAAGAAGTGACAAGATATATATACATATATATATATATATATATATATATATATATATATATATATATTTAAATTATTTGTGGTATGCTTGTTCTTGGAGCATTTACTGGGATAAAATAAAATCCAAATCATTAAAGTGAATGAAAAATGTGAAGAGGCAGAATAATTTATCTTTTGGATATTATTTATGGAAAAGCACATAATTGGCATTTGATTTTAAAATGCTTATAGTGCTACCAAGGGGGTAAAAAAGAAAACCCTCCCTTGCTGCTGTGTACGAATTGTTATTATTTGAGCAGACATTTAATATACGCTGCCTAGTCGTCTTTATTCCATTGTGACACAGGGTTTAATTGTTTATTTAATGATCTCAGTGGTTCTAGGACAACAGCTTCGTTATTGTCTGCAGCGGACTGATTCACTGAAAAAAATGCTTCCCAGCAGAGTGCATTTCTCAAACTGCTCGCTGTGGTCCTTCTTGTGCAGTTCTACCTCATTCTTCCCATTATATTTTATGGGCTACGAGTAATCTTTAGTTGACATGCATACCACTTAGGGTATACTTCTTTCAAAGGCAGCCTGCTCAGCCAGTTGTTTCTTGTCTGTGTCATTTGTTCTTGTCCCCGGAGCTCATGTAGTTTGTCAGGGGTTAGGCCACATTTTCCTTCTGTACCCCTCTGCCATCTCTCTCTGAGGACCTACATCCAGAAATGAATCTTTTAACACCTAGCTGACTTTTGAAGCCCTGTATTCATGCAGGAGGGGATTTTGAATGTCCTTATCATTGCTAGGTACGCCCTCACGGTATTATGTATAGACCTTGTCGCTAAGGTAAATTGAGAATTTCCTGCAAGGTGGGTGCATGCAAAGAGGGCCACCCAGGTTTGCACCTGCTGTTTCTGTGGGCGGTAGACCAGGGGGAAAATAGCACCGTGATTTCTACGCACGCTGCCAGGAAGGCCTCCTTTTTAACACCACTAAACGTACACGTGCAGTGAAAACCTGGGTGGACCTTTAGTCACCGGGCGGAGCAATTTTCTACCAGAACCATCCCCCTGGGGAAATACCTTTTGAAAATTGCTCTCCCCATTGAAACCATTTTTGTGCAGTGAATCCTCGTGGCGCTGCAGAGTTCAACTCCGAGAGTGACTTCTTCAGTGAAACGAAACACAAATGAAACCAAGCGAGGTGAGAAGGGGTAGAAGATGCAAAACCGTAAAGGTGAATTTTAAAAGCCCAGCATGCCCAGTAAGTGGGGGATGCGCGAGTAAGTCAGACTCGTGCGTGCTGAGTGGGGAATGTGCATTTCGAGGTATGAGCTAGAGATGTGCGCATTAATACTTATACCATCTGGCTTGTGCCAAGAGCCCCTGCCGTGCAACTTTATTTCGGCTATGGATGCTGTGTTAGTTCTAAAATAAAGAAATTTAGGTAGATCTACAGGGTTTTAAGGGTTGGGGCTAACTAGGGGGGTTTGGAGGACCTAGCTCTTAAGTGGGCAAACTGGGGACGGACTGGTAAAACTGGCAATAGCACTAGTGCGTGCCCTATTAAAATCCCCTGATTTAAGCGATAGAAACGTCATTTGCATACACTTGCACGCACCCACTTAAAATTTGGCACACGTGCACACAACCAGGCTATTTATAGCATACGTGCATATACGTGCACAAGTTATAAAATAGCTGCGTCCATGGGCATGGGTCGATGGTATGGTGCCAACGTATGCCTGCGTATGTACTGTCTTAATCTTTGTGGAATATATCCTATGAAAAATAAATCTGCACCAAAGTTGCTAATCATAATTACCGTATTTTTCGCTCCATAAGACGCACCTGACCATAAGACGCACCTAGGATTCAGAGGGGGAAAATTTAAAAAAAAAAAAGGTGTGCTAAACCGGCTCTGTTCCTGGGCGTCTGTGCGTCTTATGGAGCAAATTAGGGGTGCGCATACAATTTTTTTTCCCCGTTTCGTTTTCAGGTCTGGGGAGGGCCATTTTGGTCCACTCCCCGGATCAGAA
The DNA here is from genome assembly GCF_901001135.1 of Rhinatrema bivittatum. Taxonomy (NCBI): domain Eukaryota; kingdom Metazoa; phylum Chordata; class Amphibia; order Gymnophiona; family Rhinatrematidae; genus Rhinatrema; species Rhinatrema bivittatum. The sequence continues at coordinate 52,961,473 of NC_042624.1, read as the reverse complement.
AACTTTTATCCTTCTCTTTCGTGGAAAAAAAACCAAAACCCAAAACCCCACCCCAACCCTTCAAATTTAATTAACTACAACCCCCCACCCTCCTGACCCCCCCAAGACTTGCCAAAAATCCCTGGTGGTCCAGCGGGGGTCCCGGGAGCGATCTCCTGCTCTTGGGCTGTCGGATGCCAGTAATCAAAATGGCGCCGGTGGCCCTTTGCCCTTACTATGTGAAAGGGGCTACCAGTGCCATTGGTCGGCTCCTGTCACATGGTAGAAGCAATGCCAGTTCAGTATAGGATTCATTTTATACATCAGTGTATAAGCTGCAGAATAATGACATCATGCAATGCTTCTCTGATAAAATTGTCTTATGTACCGAAACAGACTTTACATTCCTCAGATCATAATTTGTTAAAAGTTATATCTTTAATAATATGTAAATTGCAAGATACACGGAAGAAGGCTCTTCTAGTTGTAGGTCCAACTTTATGGAATCATATCCCATATGGGTTGTGCTGTTAAAAAATTACCTAAAATTTTGAAAGAAACTTAAAGCTTTCTTTTTTAATCAAGTATTTTGTTGCTGATGTGTTTTATTTATTGTTTTCGAATATTATTTATTTATTTATTTATTTTATTTAAAGATTTTTTATATACCGGGGCACTTTAGAAACATCACCTCGGTTCACAATGTAACGTAACATAGTAACAAGCTTTACAATAATTTAAGGTAAAGTAACGAGACAGATAACTAAATCAGCTTGAGAAGAATGGTTAAATAAATAACTCGAGAGGAGAGCATAGGAAAAGGGAAATTTTAACTATTAACAGGGTGGCAGGGTGTAAAAGGTGAGTGAGAGGTAGAGGGAAGAGGGGAGGGTGGGAGGAGTGGGAACAGGGATGTATGAGGAGACAGGGATGAGTTGGGGGGGGGGGGTCGGGGAATTATTGAGAAAGATAGAGGCGTGTCAGTCTAAGAGTTTAACACTCATAAAACCATACACAATATTGTGTATGGTTTTATGAGTGTTAAACTGTAATCTGCATTAAAGAATGGGCATTGAAAATTGCAGACTATAAGTGGAATGGAGGAATAACCTAGTGGTTAGAACAGCAGGCTGTGTACCAGGGAAACCAGGCTCCTTGTGACCTTGGGAAAGTCACTTTATGCTCTGTTGCCTCAGGTACAAATAGGGTGGATAACTTTAAAACATGCACAAACACACTCATATAGGCAGCTGTAAAATACATGCATATGTATTTTATATTATGCACGCATACCATATAAAATACACTTACATCTACCCAAGAACATGTTTGAATATAAAAAAATATGCATCATGTATTTTAAACATAGCAAGATAAGTTTTGATTTATCTGGCTAAGTGGTGCTTTTTAAGACTTAATCAGCTGAGGCCTAGCTTCATCATTTTGCTATAAAGATTGCAAGAATAGCGCCCGTGATAATAAAAAAGGGGCATGGTTAGGGTTTTCATGAAATGGGCTTTTGCTTGGGGGGGGGGGTGAGAGAGAGCCTCTTTATAAGGCTGTCATATAGTAACTCAGGGTGAGGTTTTGGTGGTGGCCGAGATTTGGGGGGGGGGGGGGGCAGTTTTAAATGCACAGTCAGAGGCACGAACAACACAATAGATATCAGTGAAGATACGATGTGATTTGGAGTGAAGAAAGGAACACAAAGATGAGAATTGTACATTGGATTCTCAACCTAGCTTGATAGCAGCTAGGTAGAGAGTGCAGCAAGCTAGGTCAAGAGTACATTGTACAAATCTCATCTTTGTGTACCTTTCATCACTCCAAATCACATCAAATCTTCACTGATGTCTACTGTGGTGTTCGTACCTCTGACTGTACATGTAAAACTGCCCCCCCAAACCTAGACCACCACCAAAACCTCACCTTGTTCAGAATGCCTCCTATTACAATGGTATAAATAGTTGACTAATATGTGTGCCTCCCTAGAGGCTCTCTCTCTCTCTCTCTCTCTCTCCCCTCTCCTCTCCCCTCTCCCTGTCTGAAATGGGATTTGCGATTTTTATCACACCTTATATGTGTAAATGTTGGCCCTGTTCCTAGCCCACCCCTTTTTTTATATGAGCAAATTTATTCACACACTATTATTTGTGCGTGTATTTTGAGGTTTATAAAATAGCACTTGTGCGAATATGCGCTATTTGAGTGTGCATGAGCTCATTTTTTGAGCACAATTCTTTTAAAATTCACCTTTTATATTGTAAGTCCTCTGGGGATAGGGAAATACCTATTGTACCTGAATGTAATCTGCTTTGAAGTGTGAAAAAGCAGAATATAAATAAATAAATAAGAGCTATTAAATAAATAAGGAACTCCAAACTCTATTGAATGCTTTTTCCACCTGCAATAAAAATATTACTGAATCCCCACGTTTCTTAGATTTTGACCCTCTTATAGCTAAAGTCCTGAGTATATTGTCACTAGAATGCATACCTGAAATAATGCCTGTCTGATTCCTATAATACATTTCCAATCAGTCAATGTTCACTAATATTTTAGCAAAACTTTTCATGCCCTTATTTTCCAAGGAAATGGGATGATAGGAGGCATAGTCATCTTTAGGCCTCCCCTCATTGTTATGGCCACCTCATATAATATCTTGGGATGTATATCATTCTGGAAAAGTCGAACTAAAATGGGAGCCAACATTGTAGATAATTTCTTGTAGTATTCTCTGCCAAAGCCATCTTTACCACAGGTCTTCCCATCTTTCACTTTTTTTAAATAGCTTCTGACGCCTCAAGGACTGTATTTGGGGCATCAAGTCTTCCCCTGTCCTCCACACCAAAAGGTGAATTTTAAAAGCTTGACGTGCGCAATAATTAAGGGCTGTGCGAATATGTTGGGCTGGCGCTCGCCAAGCGGATTTGAAAAGGTGACAAGAATCTACTGGAATGCGCACATCTGGGAAGATTTCAAAAGGGGCTGGGTGTGGGCATGGTCTGGATGGAGCATGGGCATTTCGGGATGTGAACCTGAGATGCGCACATAAATACTTACACGATCCGATGTGTGCCAAGGCCCCCTGCCGCGTCTTCCGCTATTGATGATGTGTAGTTAAAAAATAAAGAAAAATGGGCAGATCTGCAGGGTTTTAAGGGTTGGGGCTAACTGGGCAGAGTGCAGGCTATTAAGCCAGGGGATTTGGAGGACTTAGCTGCCGACTGGGCGAACTGGTGTATGAACCGGTGAACCTGGCAATGGTGTGGATGCGCACCCGTTATAAAATACCCCAACTGACGCAGTAGAAATGGGATTTATACAGTTAGGCACATGCCCATTTAAAACTGGGCATACATGTGCATAAACAGTGTATTTTATAACATGCGCATATGTGTGCATGTTATAAAATAGCCACGTCCCTGGATACATGCCGACGCAGAAGCATCAATGTGCTCCCGCATATCAATTTGAAAGTTAACGTCTTACTTTGTACCTCAGGCAGTGGAGGGTGGCATTGACTTGCCCAAGGTCACATGCTGTGAATCTGCCTCTTTAGGCATCAGTGGCCTACCGCCCACCATGCTGTTTGCACATGAGGTGTTTTCCTGGTTCACATTTCATAACTATTTCATAAAGAGCAAATTTATCAAAATACAATGGTAAGGTAGGGCTGATATAATGTGAAAATGCTGGGGTTGCAGATGGAGCTCTAGGTATGAGCGATCATCGCCATGCGCACTCAACAGCTGCCCCCAATGATGTTATCTTTTAATATACTAACTCGGGCATTTAGGGGGTAATATTTAAAGACATGAAGTTTGAGTGTCTAAAAGCAGCATTCATATGCATAAATAGCCTCTTTGCCTGGTAAGCAGGTTTTCAGTAGGGCTAGGGTATACGCGTACTATCATTGGTGTGAATAAATGCGGAGAAAGAGGGTGTTCTGGAGTGAGGTTTTAAAGTACGTGCACACTTTTGTATTTCATAAATGGAGTGCACACATACATCATCAGACATGTGTGCATGCTTTTACACATGTTTAAATCTGACATCTCTTTTGTCTGTAGTTTTTGGGAAGGGTATCTGGAGCAACTGGTGGAGAGTGTGGGTGAACTGGTAAAGTTCTGGGTCAATTGTATAGATCTCGATGAATTGGTGCTTGGAAGTTTGCACACAAGGAAGTATTTTCATAACTGAGATACACACATCCCTGTCTATGCACATAAACTGAGGGCTATGAGCACATGTTGCAATTATTTAACATGTAAAATATATGGATGTACTGTAATAAAATAGGTATAGAAACTATTCGGATAACTGCATTAAAGAAATGTCTGTTACTACCTCTACTACAACTATTAATTAACATTTCTATAGCCCACATAAAAAAGACAGTCCCTGCATAATACAGCTTACAATCTAATAAGACAAACATACAGGACAAGAGACTTAGGGCATTTCATAAAGTAAGACAATGGTTAAATAAAGAAAAGAAAAAGAAAGATAATGGGGCAGATATTAAAAGCTACGCACGGGCATAGATTTGTGTGCGCATGTTATAAAATCCGGGGTCGGCGTATGCAAGGGGATGCACACTTGGGCACTTTGCATGCGCTGAGCCGCGCAGCCTTCCTCCATTCTCTCCGAGGCCACTCCGAAATCGGAGTGGCCTCAGAGGGAACTTTCCTTCCTCCCTCCCCCACCTTCCTCTCCCTTCCCCTACCTAACCCGCCCCCAGCCCTACCTAAACCCCCCCCTTACTTTTAACTTAGAAGTTGCGCCTTCCTTCGGGCAGGTATAGGTTGCGCGCGCCAGCCAACGGCCGGCACGCGATCCTGGGCACAGCAGCAAATGGCCGCTGTGCCTGGAGGATCCGGCCCCGCCCCGCCTCCTTTTTCAAGCCCCGGGACATATGCACATCCCGGGGCTTGTGCGGGCCACCGGGCCTATGCAAAATAGGCTCGGTGCATGCAGGAGGGGTTTTAAAGGGTTACGCATGTATATTACATGCGTAACCCTTTTAAAATCCACCCCAATGAGGCTAAAAGCAGATAATCAGGCTTAAGATTTAAAAGCAGCCTCAAAAAGGTGGGTCTTTAGATGGGATTTAAATATGGTGAGAGAGGGAACATGACGCACTAGTTCAGGAAGTCTGTTCAGAGCATATGGTGCAGCCAAGTGGAAAATACGGAGTCAGGAATTGGCGGTAGAGAAGGGCACAGATAGGAGTGACTTGTCTGAGTGGAGTGCACAAGGAGGGCGGGTAGAGAGAGATAAAGAGGAGAGGTTGGGAGGTGCTATAAAGTGAAGGCATTTGTAGGTGAGAAAGAGGAGCTTGAACTGTATGCGGGAGCTGATAGGGAGCCAGTGCAGTGATTTCAGAAGAAGGGTTATGTGAGAGTTGCATAGCTGAATTTAGGTTAGATTATGGTGGAGAGAGATGGCTTGCCAGGAGACTTGTGAGGAGCACGTTGCAATACTCTAAGCGGGAGGAGATGGGAGAGTAGATAAGGGTTCTGGTACTGTGTTCAGAAAGGAAAGGATGGATTTTGGCGTTGTTATAGAGAAAGAAACAGCACATTTTAGCAGAGTTTTGGATATGCTTAGAGAAGGAGAGAGAAGAGTTGATGATGACGCCTAGGTTACAGGCTGAAGGGACTGGATAGATGACCATGTTATCTACCAAAATAAAGGAGGAAGAGGTGAGGTGGGCTTGGAGGGAAAGATAAGGGGCTCTGTCTTGGCCATGTTGAGTTTAAAGTGGCAGCAGGACATCCACGCAGCAATGTCAGACAAGCAGCCGAGATCTGGGACTGAATTTCTGGTGAAACCTCTGGTGTAGAAAGGTAGATCTGGGAGCCCTCAGCATAAAAATGGTACTGAAAGCCATAAGAGGAAATCAGAGTACCAAGGGAGTTGATATATAGAGAGAAGAGGGCCCAGGACAGAAGTCTACCAATTGATAGTGAGATGGCAGTAGAGGAGGTACCACCAGAGGAAATTCTAAAATTGTGGTGGGAAAGATAAGAAGAGAATCAACACAGGAAATCCAAATGAGGACAGAGTGTCAAGGAGTAGGTGGTGATGAACAGTGTCAAAAGCAACAGGTAAGTCAAGGAGGATAAGGACAGAGTAAAGACCTTTGGCTTTAGCTATAAACAGGTCATTGGAAACTTTGGCAAGGGCTGTTTCAGTTGAATATAGAGGGCGAAACATACACGTGCACTTTTCGAGCGCAGAAACGAGGTATTTTACAAACTTCCCTGTTTTGTTTGTATCCTTCAAAGATACATCATTCCAAATTATGTGCTTCTGAGTAATTTAAGTAATTCTGCTTTTTCTTCATCACCTTCAACATGTTCCTACTCTTCACCTCTTAATTTGATAATGCCACTTTTGCAACTTCTTCTATCACTAACATATCTTAAAAAAAAAATCTTGTCCCTGTTTTACTGTATTCACTGTTTTTTTAATTTCCATTTGCATCTTTGCTGTCTTGACTACTTTCCCAGTTTCTCTTACCTTTTCCAGATATTGTTGCCTGTCTTCCTCTTTCTGTGATTTTTTGTAATTTATGAATGCTAACCATTTCTCCTTACCTTTTCAGCTACTTCTTTAGAAAACCATAGTGGCCTCTTTCCTCTTTCCTTTGTTTACTTTTCTAACAAAAAGATTTATTGTCCTTATAATATCTCTTTTTAGTTTTGCCCACTTCTCTTTTACTTCCTCTGGATTTAGAATAGTACCTGGAAAAACTAAAGGGCAATTAACCATGTGACAGAGAGAGTCATATGTGTGTTGAAGTGGATGCATGAAAATTTGATATGTGTATAAGTAGGTGTAATGTTAGAGTGTAGAAAGTTTGTAGTAGTGATGGAATATATATGATTGTGATGGAGTCCTAGAAATGTATGATAGCAGATAAGGATGATTTGGCCCATCTACTATGCCCAATTTCATTCCTGGTGCAATGATATGGACCCCAGTTGCTTGCGGACTTCCCCCTTAACTCTTTGCTTGCTATAGTCATGTGTAAGTGTACTGAATGTGTGCTTTGGTACGTGGGTTTTTTGTTTTTTTTTTGGTACAACCCAAAAACGGTCAAAAAATGAAAACGAGGTCTCCCAGGGCCTCCTGCCCGCCCACCCAAAAAAATGTCAGGGCTGGGATCCCCCCAGCCCCCACTTGGTCCAGTGGGAATCTGCCGGTTTTGGCCTAGGCCCAGGCCTAAGCCTCAGCCTTGCGTAGGCCAAGGGCACAGTAGGTTGCCACGACATCGGCCTACTCAAGGCCAAGGCTTTGGTCTGACTGGAGGCCGGGTCACAATGCCTGGGCCTTGTCCTTGGCCTTGACTGGGGTCCAGACTCAGGCCCAACATCATAACCCAGCCCAGAAGCTGGGACCTGAAGCTGGGGCCTCAGCCTGGACCCAGGCCCAGGGTCAGGCTCAGGCCTTAGAGCCCAGGTCTCTGAGCCTCTTCTTGGTCCTCTTTGTTCTTCGGCCCTTGCAAGCTAAATGATGCCATCGCTGGGGTCATGCTATATATGCCATTTATATATATATATATATATGATTATATATATATATATATATATGTGCAAACGGTTGCCGGTATATAAAATTAAATAAATAAATAAATAAATATATTTATATATTTTTATATATATATATATATATATATATATGCCATTTATATATATATATATATATATAAAATGCCATTCTATTTTTTTCCCTCTCTCCCTTGCTCCGTTTCCCACCCTAACCTCATTCCCTCCTCATTCTCCTTCTTCACCTTACCTGCCCACCCTTACCCATCATGATCTTAAGTAGCTTTAAATAACAGAAATGTCTTTGGTGCAATATAGAAATTGTATCCACACTCAGAACGGTATTGTTTTAGATACTACTTAGTTTTTGTGTTGGTTTAATAGTTACATCAATATTTTAATGGTATGTTATACTTTATTGGATGGTCTACAGTCTGTTCAGCCTGTTTTCTGTCAAAACTGTTATATGGAATTTAGTTTATTTAATACCTATTAATAATGTCAATGTAAAGCCTGTTGCGAAGTTATTGTTAAATGTAAACCGCGGTGATGTATTTCTTTACATACTGCGGTATATAAAAACCCTTAAATAAATAAATAAATAAATATATCAAAATGGTGCCGTCCACTGGGGTGTATGTGCTAAACAAATGAATGATTCATTTCATTCAAAGGGGGGGGGAGCCCCAATTCATTTCAGGGCCCCCAAATGAAATAAATTAGCCTTATTCAGTGCATTTTGCTGTTTCATTTTAAACGAAAGCACTTCCCTAGTAGAGAGGGCAATATGATATAGGTGACAGTGATGATGTTTTGTAGGATACTGTAGGATGAAAGATCTGGGCAAGAAGATGTAGTGTTATCTCCTACAGAATAAGCAGGACTGCCTCCTTAAAATCAGCCTTTGCTAGGAAAAAATGTTTATTGGTTTGTATTGAAATTAAAGCTTTTGTAAACATTTATCTCTCGTGGCATTTGGTAGGGTAGAATGGCTTAACATTTTACCCATAAGAGGAAAAGAAAAGTATCCAAAATAATGCCATATACAGTAAAGGACCTTCTGCAGATATTCCATTCTAGGTCAAGAGTAAATATAATTGGGGTTGATGACTCTGGGTGATGACTAAAAGATGCAAGTCCATGAGTAGAGTTGAGAGCTTTAATGGAGTGTCTGAGGTGGCTGTGTCCCCCTGCATAATCCAAATATCTTTTTTGCAGCCATGCCAAATATCCTTTTAATATCCATATCTCCTTTATCACTGTTGCGGTTCAGGAAAACCCTGAGATATTTGCCTTCCAAAGCACAAAACTACAGGGGGTGAATCCAGCCCTATGTAAACCAGCAGAAAACTCTGAGTATTGTGCACAGGTGCCATATATCTTACTGAATGCATGGTTTCAGTTTGTCATCAGAACCCTGAAATAGAAGGACCCCCTAATAAGATATGCTCAGAGATTTTATTTGTTGTAGCACTGGAAATTTTCAAGGAGAACAGCAACTTGCTGTGCTCCCAATGAAAAATCTCCATTGTGGTGAGTGAACAGCATTGACATCTCACTGTGGATCCGGGCACAGTCCTGATAGGCCTGTGGTGATGGCACTTTTGTCTCATCAGTGAGAGAGATCAGCAGGCCAACCATGAAAGGATAGCTCCGCTGCTACAACTACATGCCAGCAATTTCCTGCCTAGGCCCTTTCATCTTAGGATGGGACATGTGTGCTCATGCACATTGTCATCTTTGAATATATTTTATGCTTGTAAAATAAGAGGTTAACGCAACGTGCAAAAAAAAAAATAAAATCACACTAACATGGAAAAGTGGCTGGATAAATAGATTGAGAGACTATAAAAATATCTGAATACAGTTAGTTAAGCATAATGTTGTGGAAAACAAGAAGTTTGCAATATGTTTAGTGAAAGCTATTTTTTTTTTTGTTGGTATAATGGATATTTGATTTTAGACAGCTTGTTTGCAAGGTTGTTTCTGGTACTTTTACCATGTGCATGTATTCCTTTGCTTGTATGGATGGTAGTTTGTCGGATAGAGTTTCAATAGTCAATTATATGTAAATGGGGAATAGAATGCACCAGTCATTTTTACTTATGCACATACAAGTATGCATACTGTTAGACCAACTCAGTATGTATTTATTTATTTATTTATTTTTATATACCAACATTCGATTTGAAATATCACATCAGTTTACATTGCAACAGTGGTTCTAATAAGACATTGCCTTCTTATTTTTACAATATAACTTAGGTTGAAACAATGAGCAACAGTGTTTCTTACAGAATAAATTAGAATAGAACAAGAGACAATATTAACAACATTAAAGTAACTTTAAGACTGGTTGTTACTATGTACATATTCATTTATTTAGATTTATATTCCACTTTTCACAGTGTTTCAAAGTGGATTACATTCAGGTCCTGTAGGTATTTCCCTATCCCCAGAGGGCTTACAAGTTTTTGTACCTGAGGCAATGGAGAGTAAAGTGACTTGCCCAAGGTCACAAGGAGTGATAGCGGGACTTGGACTGTGGTCTCGTGGTTTATAGCCCACTGCTTTAACCACTAGACTACTCATCCACTCCATATTCATATTAATAGAGTATCAAGGGGACCAAAGGGGGGCTTAGTCAAGGTGAACTTTTTATGATGATCAAATTGTGTCAACAGGAATCTGGACTTAGCATAATATATGTTGCTACTGGGGGCATTGTTGGTGGGGGTAGGTGAAGAGAATTACTGGATGATAAGCAGGGGGAAGGATGCTCTTCTTAGTGCAAGAGGTGGGTGAGCATTAGATTGCTGTAGGAAGGCTTTTTGAAAGAGCTATGTTTTGAGGTTTTTTTTGAAGGATTGGGTCGTGGGTTCCAATCTTAGATGTGGTAGTAGGTTGTTCCAGAGCGAGGGTCCTGCCACTGATAGAGCACGTTCTCGTATTGTGGTCAGGTGTGCTATTTTCGGGGAAGGGATTGGGAGGAGCTCGGTGTTAGTAGAGCAGAGGTTCCTTTGGGGGGTGTAAAAATGAAGGGACGTGTTCAGCCAGTCAAACTTATCATTGTAGAGTACTTTGTGAATGAGAGTTAGGGCTTTATATTGTATTCTGAATGGTATTGGTAGCCAGTGTAGGTTTTTGAGGATCGGTGAGATATGATCAGATCTTTTGCTGTTTGTGAGTGATCTTGCCACTGCGTTCTGTAATAGCTGCAATGGTCTGAGGGAGGTGGTCGGGAGGCCCAAGAAGAGGGCGTTGCAGTAGTCGTTTGGAGAATAGTATTGCTTGGAGGACTGTTCGATAGTCCTGGGTGTAAAGAAGAGGTTTGAGCTTTTTTAGCATCTGAAGTTTGAAGAATCCATTTTTTATTATTGTGTTGATGTGTTTTTTTAAGGTTTAGTTCTCCATCTAGGATGCCGCCTAGGTCTTTGAGTGTGGGAACTATTTGATTCTCCATCTGGGATGTTGTGCAGTTGTGGCTGAGAGTTGTGGTGGTTTTGTTTGTTATGTATAAAATTTCAGTTTTATTGTGGTTGAGGGAGAAGGACATTTGGGAGAGTAGCTGAGTTATCTCCTGTTCCAGAGTTTTAGGGTATTCTCAAGGGACTCTTTTAGGGAGAGCAGTATTTGGACATCATCTGCATAGATGAAATAGGATAGGCCAAGTTCAGATAGGAATGTGCAGAGGGGTAGCATGTAACCGTTGAAGAGGGTGGATGAAAGGGATGAGCCTTGAGGGATGCCGTGTGGAAGGGAAATTTGTTTAGATTCTGATGTATTAAGTCTTACTTTGTAGGATCTGCCTGATAGGTATGAGTTAAACCATTTGAGTGTGGTGTTGCTTAGTCCAATTTCGCTTAGCCTGTTTAGTAATGTTTCGTGGTTGATGGTGTCAAATGTGGTTGAGATGTCTAGTAGGATGAGTAGGTAGGAGTGACCGCTGTCGAGTCCTCTGAGGATAGAGTCGGTGAGGGTGAGAAGTAGCGTTTCAGTGCTGAAATGCTTATGGAATCCATGTTCAGCTGGAGATAGTATATTCTGATTTTCCAGGTGTTCAGTGAGTTGGCGGTTGACAATTTTTTCAAGGATCTTGGCTATAAAAAGAAGATTGGAGATGGGCCTGTAGTTTGATGGGTTGGATTTGTCAAGATGAGGTTTTTTGAGGGTTGGCTTGATGAAAGCGCATTTGAGTCTGTCTGGGAAGATTCCCTGTTCAAGTGAAAGGTTGACTATGTCTGCTACAGGTCTAGCAATGCTGATGGAGATTTGCTTTAGGAATTTTATTGGGATGGGGTCGAGGGGGTGTGCGGCGGGATTTAATTTTTGGATGATTGCTTCAACCTCAGTTAATGCAACTGTCTTGAATTGTGTCCATGTGGTTATGGTTAAGTTTGGTGGTTTTGAAGTTGTCTTGTTCGTGTGTGGGTTCATTGTGATTAGTTTTGATATTTTGTCATTAAAAAAGTGGGCTAGTTCTTCGCAGGTTCTTGTAGGGTTTTCAAAAGAAGGTGAGTTGTGAGTTGGATGTGTCAAGTCTGAGACGTATGCAAATAGGGTTTGGGGATTAAATTGGTAGTCATGAATCTTTTTTGCATAGAATTCACGTTTGACTTTTTCATAGTGAAATATCAATAGAAACAATTCAGAAGTACAGTAAAATGACAGGGAACAGTGATGTAATAGAATGAAACTGAAGCTACTGGTAAGGTAGAATTTCCTCATGGTCACAATGGGAGAGTGGCAGAGATGCAATTTGAACTTAGGTCTCTAGGCTTTGTTTCTTAAGGATGTAATTGTACTTATCACATGTGATTGATCAATTCTGTGTTGGTAAAATGTTAAATTTCAGGATATCTGTTTGTGAAAGATATTTCTCTCTGTTGTGTTTGTGGCATTGTGTGGACCCTTAGTTGCAGTGGAGATGACTCCTCCCACAGGGAGGGGCCCCGTGGGGAGCCACAGCGATAGGCTAACCTCAGAGAACAGACACTTGTAGGTAGAAAGCTTTATTGTACTGTTGTAGATATGTGGTATGAGGCAAGAAGGAAAGGCACTGAAGTCCGAAAGGTGCCAATACGTTCAAACAGTCTCAGATGTAGAAGTCTCACCCAGATGTTTGAGATAACTAGGAAACCACAGTGTGGGCAAGGTCGAGCCTGGTGGGTGGAGTTGGAGCACCGGATCGTAGAGGTACTCACAGGAGCGTAGTGCGGTATCTTCCTAGTAATGAGGATGGTGGGACCGAAGGTCCGTGGTGCAGGATACACAGACTGGTAGGCCTGTCCAGAAGATCCTGAAATAAATAGAGAGAGAGAGAGAGATCCCCGAGGAGCAGTTTTCTAGTTAGTAGAAACCCCGAAGGGTGGTTGGAAGCGAGAGACCCCCGAGGAGCGGGTGCCTAGAGCTTCGTAAGGAGCGAGATCCCCAGAGGGTAGCAAGGCGTCTAAGTGAGCAGCTTAGAGCGGTCAGAGTAGCTTAAACCGACGTCCTTGCTAACTCAATGATGGTAGCATAGTGGAGGCTTTAAATACCCGGAGGTATCGACGTCACGCCCCCGAGGTTCCCGCCATGACGTGTATTTGAGTGTAGGCAACGTGCGCGCGCCTTAGGAGGCCACGGGAAGGAGCATGGTGGACTGGGATGCCCATGCTGAATTGGAGACGCTGAGGGTTTTGGCACTTGGCACCGAAGGCAGCCATCTTGCCCAAGGAGGAGGAAAAGGGAAGAAAAGAGGTAAGGCAGAGTGGTTGCAGCCATCTGCGACCGACGGACACAACACTCTCATGCTGTATTTGTGATAAAACTGTTAAAAACCAGAGGCCTCTGCCCACCCTCGGAATATGTAATGACTGGGCTACATATTGAAAAGCAATTTAGATGGATAACTTTCCTTAGTCGCATTTTCAAGGTAGGTGTTTCGAGAAGAAGCTGAGTTAGCCAGTTAACCAGCTAACTCTAGATGTGCCATAGGCAGGTCTAAAGTTAGCTAGATACCACAATTCTGGCTAATTGTAACTTATCCAGGTATAATCAGCGGTGTGGCTGTGCTACTGAATATCCCGGTTAAGTTAGCTGGATATGGGTATCCAGCTAACTTAACTAACCACTTAACGGCTGAATATATTTACCCCACTATGTTTTGTATGGAGGATAACACATAGCTGAGATATTACAAAGTTATTGGAGAATCACTAGCAAGGGATATGGCATTAAGAAACCACAAGAGTGAGGCTAATAGCATTGAAGCTAATGGTTTAAGTCATTAATTTAAACAGTATCAATATGCTTAGACATGTATTCAGCCTTCTTGTTTCTGGCACCTGAAATTAACTGAGAGAGGCTGATTTGTAACAGTTGGCTAATTTAAAGCATCGAAAGTATATTTTACATGTCAAGACTTTTATCACTCTAAAAACAAATCAGGGATGTGTATATTGTTAGCTATTTCTATGGTATTTATTGGCATGCTCGTTCTTACTGATACTGCTCTTACTCTGTATCTTGATCTGCAAATGTGTGAATGCAGCTTGAAATATAAAAAGCTAGGGCTGCGTGGAAGGCCTAGATTCAGGTCCCAGACTCCCCCTCACCTTCATCCTTGGGTGGGCTGGGGCCAGGGGTATTAGAGATGTGGGGTCCACAGCTCCTGCGGAGGATGGATACCTAGCCATTACTGTTCCGTGCGATTTGAAACGAGCCATGGGGCGCTGTGTCATCGCCAAGGACCATTATTGGGACTGCCAGGCAGAGGAAGGAGGATATAAGTTTCTTTTTACACCGAAGCCTGAAATGGATATGGGGGGGCCTTCAAAAATCAGTCGAGAGGTGCACCATAGATGTGATATGAATGACTATTGCCCTTTCATTTGTACCCCAATACGTTTGATTCAGAGGCAGTTTATTGTATTTATTTAAAATATTTCTTACTATATCAAAACATTGATCTGGACATGAATTTAAGACATAGGCAAAGTAACAGCTTACACAGCCATAAGCAGTCAGCTGGTTTCTAGCAGATTTCTGTAGGTATTAGTACTGTTTTTAGGTAAGATCATTTGTAAATCTTGCACAAGTGCAGCCCAGTATAAGAATGTTTCTCAGGTTTTCAACTTCTGGTCCTGTGTATTGGCCAGTGGAGTGATAATCCAATCCTGCACCTTTCCATGCAAAATTACTGCACATTGTTACCTCCATGATCCCCTGAGCCCATGTTGGACTCAGTGACAAAATCTCTTCTTACATGGTTAAAACTGAAGGAATCAAATTGTAACTGCAGAACCCTATTTTAGTATATCTGAACATTATTGGAAAACTATGTTTGTTTCCTTAACATACTGACTCTCAGGTGAATTTTCAAAGGAATTACGCATGTAAATGTAACATACTAATTTTCGAAAGCCATTTACCCGCGTTAAGTGTACTTAATATGGGTAAAAATCTATTGACAGTTCAATGGGTATATATTGCAGCAATTTTCAGGGGCAAAGTGCATTTACACGTGTAAAGCCCAGTTTTAAGCATGTAAATGCTTTTGAAAACCAGGCCTTGTAACTTATTAAAATTCTGTTTTGTAGAGGAACCTTTTATCAAGGCTATTTATGTTCTAAGTGTGGAACAGGAGCGCACAAAGAATGTTTAGGAAGATCAGACAATTGTGGCAGAGTTAATTCAGGAGGTAAGTCATTTTTATTGTAACTCTAGTAGTGGTTTAATTAGGCCATAAACTGCAGTAGATATAATTAAGGTTTAATTTAACCTTAATTTGTGTTTATGAACCATATATATAGTTTTAAGATTACCATTTATAAGTGCAATTAGTATTGCATTTAATATTCATAGTAATTTTCATTTTGCTAAATTAAACGAAAAGGAGAGAAAAGCTAGTGAAACATTTCCTAGACTTCTTGTGTTGCAGACATTTGTAAAAATAGAATGAAGTGGCTGAGATTCTCAGAAGTCCCTTTTCAAATGTTATTTCAAAATATAGTGCAGTTTCCAGAGGCATGAATCAAACATAGCCCTTATTTCATGAGTTAATGACTCAGTTCAGCTTGTCCAACACAGGTTGATAGTAGTTTAGGCAAAGCTTCACCTTCTCTTGAAAGTTTGATTTCAATATTTAAATTCGGAGTCAGTTATTATCTCCAGCCACTTCAAGAACCCTTAAGTTCTTTTGTGTGATTATTCCTATTTTAAGGTACTTTCTCCCCCTCTCCAAATCAATCGTTAGTTTTAAGAATTTTAAAACAGCTGAGATTATTTATATTTGTATTAGAGCTTACATAATATGCCTGTTATAGGGTAAGTGTCAGACGGGCCTGTGTACCAAACTGTTGCGCTCAGGGGTGGACCCTTGTCCTGAGGCAGTGGAGAACCGCCTCCTGGTAGGGACCAGGAGGCAACTGCCCCCAGGGGGACGGAGCACTGGAGGAGACAGAGGCTAGGAAGTGCTTCACCACTGGAATTCGAGGTCCCCCTGGGAGGAGCCTGTAGGGACCCGGGCCACTTGGACTTAGGTGGGCCTCGCAGGGTCTCCTGGGAGAGTGGAAGTCCAGCGTGCCCACGGACAGAGGGGGAGCGCGGTCAGGTTCGAGCTTGGAGGTCAGGTGGAACAAGGAGGACCAGAATAGCGTAGGTGATGACAAGGCTAGGAACAGAGCCAGAATCTAGAGACGAGGTCAAGCAGGCAGAGGTCAAAATCCAGGAGTCAGTCCGAGGAGTGGTCAACAAAGCAGAGATCTGATACCGGAGGTCAGACGAGGTCACAGGCAGGCTGAGGTCAGGAGGCAGTCAGCAGGCAGGGAGTTGAGTAGCGGGCTGGAGTCAGAAGGCAGGCAGCAAGCAGGCAGGTCGAGGAGCAGATTGGAGTAAGAAGGCAGGCAGCAGGCAGGCAGGCAGGTCAAGGAACAGACTGGAGTCAGAGGCAGGCAGCAGGCAGGTCAAGGAACAAGCCAAGGTCAGTATCAGAGAGAAAGTCCGGAGGTATTACCTGGGGAGACGGACAGATGAACAGGAACAGGAGGATGCTGGAACTAGGATGCAGGAACAAGGCAGGAACAGAACTGGAACAGAAGGATCCTGGAACAAGACTTAGAACAAGACTAGGACAAGATTCAAACGCAGTGACAATCTAGCAGTACGCCGATCCAATTGGCAAGGCAAGGAAGTACAGGCAGGGTCTTCCTTATAACAAGGAATCAATCAGGGCACACAGCGGAGCTAAGACCCGCCCTTGGCCCTACAAGAGGCCGGGCTTTCCGCGCGCGCAAATAGGGGCGTGGCCAGCACAGCCGATGATGCCAAGCTCTGGCGTGAGGCCTGGTGCACAGTTGAAGGCCCGGCGACCACCGCTGCAGGATGCAGAGGCCTGGAAGTGCTAGCAGCTACCGCTAGGGTGGCCGACCTCGGATCTGCTGTGGAACCATGAAGGTGAGCAGGCCCGTGCGTGGGACGGGCACTGACGGGATGCATAACACCAAACATGCACTAAGAACTGTAAGGTGAATTTTCTTAGTGTCGAGTCAGATGAATCCAGAACAAGTGGGTTACGCACCTCTACCAGCAGATGGAGACGGAGCAAATTGACATCACAGTATATACACCCCTGCAGTGACATCAGCCTGTCAGTATTCTCCGTCTCCAGTACATGGTGGACGTGCATCTCCCCTCTGGGGAGTGCTTCGAATTGAAAAGGGAAAATAGGAAAAATTAATTCACCCCGCTCTCCTGCGGTGATAGCAAATGGTCCCTTCCCCAGTTGAGATTTCCAGAGGTGATTTCTGTGGTCCCTGAGATGAGTGACTTGGTCTGGTAGCTGGCTTTCAGCCAGCATGGACTTAGCTGTTTAACAGCTGAAAGGCAGCAGGTACAGGAAACCAAGAATAGCAGTGAAGGCATATGTCCTCCCCTCCCCCCCCCCCCCCCCCCCCCCCCCCCCCCCGCAGCTGGAGACCATCTCTGTACTTAGCTAGGTAAGGCTGAGCTCAGGTAAGTTAAAAAAAAAAAAAAAGAAAATATACGGAGACAGAGTTTTTGGTGTAGGGCTTACTCCTTTCCCTGGTCTCCATGCTCGGTGCACCGTTCTGATGTTCGTCCCGCCCTGTGGGAGGTTAAGGGAACTGGGCAGCCTGGTGGGTTGAGCAGCCTCCATAGTCTAGGCACCACTCTAAGGTCTTTTCGCTGCATGCCGCTTGGTAGGCCTCAACGGCTTTTCGTGCAC
Organism: Rhinatrema bivittatum; assembly: GCF_901001135.1. Lineage (NCBI taxonomy): Eukaryota > Metazoa > Chordata > Amphibia > Gymnophiona > Rhinatrematidae > Rhinatrema > Rhinatrema bivittatum. The sequence continues at coordinate 52,943,713 of NC_042624.1, read as the reverse complement.
TTTGTCTATGTGTTAGGCTGCCCTTTTCAGGACTATTGGTTCAGCTTGTGCATCCAGCTGTACGTCCAGTTTTTGGACATCTAGTTGGGCCTCAGTTTGAGCGTCCAAGTTAAGCAGAGCCTTAGTGGCCATCCTGCTTACCTGTGTGCACAGGTTGGGCATTTGCTGTGTACTTACGTTTTTTGTGGCGCCTATCCTTAGGGACACCTAGGAGCTGGGACGCCCAGGTTTTGGATGCCTAAGTATTGGATGACTACGTTTTTGGATGCCTAGGTTGGACACCTAGAATTTTTGGATGCCTAAAAAAAACACCCCAAAAAAACAGCGAGATGCACGTCTTCAGTCACCGCTTAGCATACTGTCAGCCTAATGATGCCTATACCGAAGAAATCTAAGTGCGTTTCCCTTTGTGCTGCCTGTCAAATTCGGGCATCTCAGCCTGGAATGCCTGCTAACTTGGGCCAGTGCTGTTTGGAGGCTCAAGGAGAATTATTTTCCTATGATTTCACTAAACCTAGTTCTTTTCAGCTGGATGTAGATCTGGGTAAAGACGTGTCAGGTGGGGCGTCTGATATTGGATCTTCCCTAACTGGTTTGTCAGCAGGGGAAGATAGCTCAGTGCCTCAGGTGCCTTCTGGTGCCTTCTGGTTTTGGCATGGATGCTTCTACATTTTCATGGGTAGAATATTTCAAGGGATTGCAATCCTATCTTCAGGCGCAGTCCTCAGCCCCGTACAATGCTCCCAGGGCAGAGTCACAGGTTGGACCTACTGTTAAGCACCGGAGTACACAGAGATTGGCAGCGGTTCTGCCCGATAGTGATCCAAATGGCACGGATGAGGAGGCCGATCCTGACTCCCTAGAGAATGGAAAAATTCCTCTGGGATTAGAACCATATAGGACTGTGCTATGGTTCTTCCATAGAGTTGAACTGATGGTCCTGATTTCCCAGACCTTGAATATGCTGGGAGTACCTGGGGCAGATTTCATGTCTGAGCCAAAGAAAAATCCCATTTTGGCTTCTCTGTGTAAAGCCTCTTGTTTTTTTCCCTGTGATTGAGGCCATTCAAGAATTGATTTATCTTGAGTGGGGTGCACCAGAGGCTAATTTCAAAGGAGGTTGGGTTTTGGAAGGTCTGTACCCTCTGGATCTGGTGGTGAAAGAACGTTTACATTTTCTGAAGTTGGATGTACTTGTATGTGCATTCTCCAAGCAGACAACTATCCCCATAGAGGGAAGAGCGACCTTGAAGGATATACATGATAGCGGGATTGAAACTATCCTTAAACAGGCATTTGTAGCAGTGGCAATGACTTTGCAAACAGCTTCTTGTTGTTTCTTGGTGGCCTGCTCTTGTTTACTTCTCTCTCAGGAGATTAATGACTCTGGGGTGAATTCCAGGACAGTTATGGAGCCAGCGGCCACCTTCTTGGCAGATGCATTCTGTGATTTGGTCCGCACCTCAACCACAGGGGTGGCTTCGGCAATAGTGGCCAGGCATCAGTAATGGCTGAGAAATTGGTCAGCTAATGAGGCCTCCAAGGCTAACCTCACAAAATTTCCCTTTAAAGGCTCGCTCTTGTTTGAGAGCGAGTTGGAGAAACTGGCCAGTAAGTGGGGCAAATCACCGGTTCCTTGATTACCAGAGGATAAGAAGCAGACGCCACGCTCCTTTAGCATGAGACTTCAAGTGTTTTCATCACTATAGTGGAGCGACCTTTCAGAGGACTCAGCCTTTTGGTAGGTCTCAGTCCTTTCATCCCAGACAGCCCAGAAGGGGCAAGGCTGAAGTAATGGAACCTCCCGAGCCTCCCAATGAAGGTTTTCTGACCCACCCCCAGGAACAGGAGACAGGGGGACATCTCTCTCTTCTTTCAGAGATGGGTCAAGAACCCATTGGATCAATGGGTCCCAAAGGTGATATGAGAAGGATATGTGCTGGATTTTCATAGTCTTCCTCGGGATGAGTTCATGGTCTCTCCCTGCCACTCCTTGCAGAAGAAGCAGGCAGTGGAGGGTACATTGGCAAGGCTCCTCAGTCTGAGGGCTGTGATTCCGGTGCCCACAAGAAAATATGGGGCAATATTCAGTTAATTTCATTGTGCCCAAGAAAGAAGGATCGTTTCGTCCCATCCTGGATCTCAAAGATGTTAACCGTCATCTGCAGGTGATGCATTTTCACATGGAGACCTTGTGCTCGGTGATAATGGCCAGTTGGGGGAATTTCTGACTTCTTTGGACCTGTCCAAGGCGTATCATCACATTCCCATTCAGCTAGAGCAGTTCTGGGATGCCATTATCAGTTTCGGGTGCTGCCTTTTAGTCTGACCACCACTCCCAGGACTTTTTCCAAGGTAATGGAATTTCAGCAGAATTGAGAAATGAGGGGATCCTAGTACACCCGTATTTGGATGACCGGCTGATTTGAGCCAAGTCGCTGGAAGAGAGCCACCTGGTGACTTGCAAGGTGATCTCTCTGTTGCAGGAGCTTGGCTGGGTGATGAACCTGGCCAAGAGAAGTCTTCAGCCTGCTCAGTCATTGGAATACCTTGGGGTTCGGTTCACATGAAGCATAGCAAAGTTCTCCTGCCACAAGTTTGTATTCAGAAGTTGATGGCACAGCTATGTCTGTTGATGAACACTCTATGCCCAACCGTATAGCCCTACCTGCAGGTACTTGGTTTAATGGTGGCAACCCTGGAAGTGGTACCATGGGTGAGAGCGCATATGCATCCTCTTCAGTGCTCACTGTTTTCTCGGTGGAACCTGCAGTCTCTGGACTATTCGATTTGGCTCCATCTGCCGATGGAAGTCTCCTCCCGACTGCAGTGGTGGCTTCAGCCGATCATCTAAGGAAGAGAATTTCCCTAGCTCCACCAGACTGGCTAGTACTGATAACAGATGCGAGTCTCCATGGTGGGGGAGCTCACTGTCAGGAGCTGAGGGTACAAGGGTGCTGGGATGCAGAAGAGTCTCTCTGTAACATCAATCGCTTGGAAGCCAGGGCAGTCTGGCTGGCATGTTTGCAGTTCAGCAACAAGCTACAGGGTCAAGCAGTTTGGATGATGTTGGACAACGCAATGACTATGGCTTACATAAATCGGCAGGGAGGAACCAAGAGCCAACAAGTGTCGCAGAAAATAAATCAGCTTATGGAATGGGCCAAACTACATCTCCAGATGAGCTCAGCCTCACATATAGCAGGAAAAGACAATGTAAGAGCAGACTTTCTCAGCAGGGAGAATCTGGACCCAGGAGAATGGGCAATATCAAATGAGGCATTTCAGTTGATTCAGGATTGCTGGGGTCTCCCGTTTCTAGATCTGCTGGCAACATCTCACAATGTGAAAGTTCCATAATTCTTCAGTTGCAGGAGAGATCTGAAGTCATTGGGAGTCGATGCATTGGTTCAGGAATGGTTGGAAGATGAGTTGCTGTATGCCTTTCCTCTATGACCCATGTTGGGCAGATTAGTCCAAAGGATTGAGCGCCACAGAGGGATGGTGCTCTTGGTTGCTCCAGATTGGCCCAGGAAACTGTGGTATGTGGATCTGCAGAGCCTCCTGGCGGAATCACAGAGATCTGTTGTGGTAGGGTCCTGCTCTTGACGAAGATCCGACTCTATTTTCTCTTGAAAGGGGTCACTTGCTGAAACATGGATACTCTGAGGCATTGGTTTCCACTTTGCTAAGAGCTAGAAAGTTCTCCACTTCCTTGGCCTTTGTGCGGGGTTGGCGAGTGTTTGAGGCCTGGTGTGAGGATCAAGGTACTTTTCATTGTTCGGTCAAGATCTGCTTATTTCAGAATTTTTGTAGGATGGCTTGAGTAAAGACTTGGCCCTTAATTACTTAAAGGTACAAGTAGCAGCTCTCTCCTGTTTCAGAGGTCAGGTGAATGGTGGATTCTTGTCAGCTCATCTTTATGTGGCCTGTTTCTTGAAAGGAGTGAAACATCTTCATCCTCCTTTGTGGTTTCTGGTGCCCTTATGGAGTCTTAATTTGGTATGGGATTTCTTAGCAGACCCTAATTTTAGACCGATGTGTAACCTGATCTTGCAGTTACTGACCTTGAAAACAGTGTTTCTTGTGGCAATTTGTTCTGAGTAGAGGGTTTCTGAACTGCAGATTTTGTCTTGCCAGGAGCTATTCCTCTAGGTGACTCCAGGGGTGGTACAGCTGCATACTGTCCTTCTTTTCTATCAAAGGTGGTCACTGACTTTCACTTGAATTATACCATCTCTCTGCTGTCTCTGGACAGAGAGACAGATGTAGAGGAGTATCGTCTGTTGCGACACTTGAATGTCAAGAGACATATTGCCAGGTGTCTGGAGTTTACTAAGCCTTTACAGATCATCTGTTTGTCCTTCATGGCGGTACTAGGAAGGGAGAGCCGGCCTTGCGGGCTACCATTGCTCGCTGGATTAAAGAAGTAGACACGTTGATGCTGGAAAGCCATTACTTAGTCAGGTCAGGGCTCATTCCACTAGGGCTCAGGCAGTGGTCATGGGTGGAAGTTAGATTGTTTTCTCCCGTCGACATATCCTGAGCTGCGATGTGGTCCTTGATACACATTTTTTCCAGATATTATCGTCTGGATGTGCAAGCCCGGGAGGACGCAGCCTTTGCACGTGCGGTTTTGACTGGACCACGGGCAGCCTCCAGCCCTATTCAGGAGTTGCTTAGGTGCATCCCACTTGTTCTGGATTCAGCTGACTGGACACTAAGAAATGAGAAACTACTACTTACCTGATAATTTCCTTTTCTTTAGGACAGAGATGAATCCAGCTTCCCTCCCTTGGCTGCCGAATGGTTGTATTATGATCCTTCTGTATTGCTACGTGTTCCAGGGATTATTGGTGTTAGCCCAGTCCCTAGACTAGTGTTAATACATTCTTGTACATTCTTGTCTGAGCTCAGTGTTGCTTGTTGGCTGAGTATTGAAATGGTTATCTGTTTAATCAAGTTTTGCTAATCTGTCCACAGTTGCTTTTGAAGAGAATACTGGCAGCTGATGTCACTGCAGGGGTGTATATACTGTGATGTCAGTTTGCTTCGTCTCCATCTGCTGGTAGAGATGCATAACCTGCTTGTTCTGGATTCATCTGACTGTCCTAAAGAAAAGGAAATTATCAGGTAAGAAGTAATTTCTCATTTAAAAGCCTGGCATGTGCCAAAATTGGAAGATGTGTGCACATGTAGGATATGTGCAAGCCCAGCAGATTTTAAAAGCCTTCTACATGTGCGTGCATCTGCTGATGCACGATTATCTCACTCTGATTAAAAAGGGGGCATGGTGTGGGCGGGGAATTGGCATTCTGAGGCGGGGCCAAGAGATGTGCGCTAAAATATTTGGGGCGGATTTTCAGAGCCCTGCTCGCCGGTGAGCCTATTTTACATAGGCCTACCGGCGCGCGCAGAGCCCCGGGACTCGCGTAAGTCCCGGGGTTCTCCGAGGGGGGCGTGTCGGGGGCGGGCCTGGTCGTCGCTGCGTTTCGGGGGCGTGTCGGCAGCGTTTTGGGGGCGGTTACGGGGACGTGGCTACGGCCCGGGGCGGTCCGGGGGCGTGGCCGCGCCATCCGTACCCGCCCCCAGGTTGCGGCCCGGCGCGCAGGAGGCCCGCTCACGCGCGGGGATTTACTTCTCCCTCCGGGAGGCGTAAATCCCCGGAGAAAGGTAAGGGGGGGGGGTGTAGACAGGGCCGGGCGGGTGGGTTAGGTAGAGGAAGGGAGGGGAAGGTGAGGGGAAGGTGAGGGGAGGGCGTTAGAGGATTCCCTCCAAGGCCGCTCCGATTTCGGAGCGGCCTTGGAGGGAACGGGGGTAGGCTGCGCGGCTCGGCGCGCGCCGGCTATACAAAATCGATAGCCTTGCGCGCGCCGATCCAGGTTTTTAGTAGATACGCGCGGCTCCGCGCGTATCTACTAAAATCCAGCGTACTTTTGTTTGCGCCTGGAGCGCAAACAAAAGTAGGCCTATTCGCGGAGTCTGAAAATCCGCCCCTTATGCGCTTGGGCATGCGCCCAGGTCGAGTGCAGTGTAACTTTACTTCTGCTATGGAGGAGGTGTAAGTTTAAAAAAAACCAACCAAACCAGTCATCCCTTAAGGGTTTAAAGGGCCTAGGCTAACTGGGGGAAGGCTATTAAACTAGGACCTAGCTCTACACTGGACAGACTGGCATTTATAACTGGCATGGACGCATGCCAGTTATAAAATTCCCTCACGTGGCTGTAACCTGATTTGCGTGGCTGGGTGCATCTAGTTGCAAAACCAGGCGCACATATATGCGTGCCTGGGCTTTTTTTTATAACATATGCGCTTATGTGCACGTGTGTTATAAAATTGCCGCATCCCTGAGTGTGCACCAACACACATGCGCCAATGTGCACCTGCGTGCCCCTTTGAAAGTTACCCTCCCTGTATACTACATTAGTGTACATTTTGTAGCACATGCGTTGAAATCTGAAATAGCAATTGCTGTACACCAGGTGTAGGCAACTTTTGTCTTGCAGTGCCACATACAGGTCTGGTTTCAGGATATCCACGATGAGTATGCATGAGGTATATTTGTATGGACTGCCTCCATTGTATGCAAATACTTCTCATGCTTATTCATTATGAATGTTTTGAAAACCCGAACCTGTTACTGATACTCAAGGACCAGAGCTGCCTACACCTGCTATACACTATGCTGAGTGTGTCCGTGCTGCATAATCATTACTGTAGTACAAACCCTCCTCCCCTTCCAGAGGCTATAGTAAATTGCTAGTGCACCTTCACCCCACTTCTGATCCCCCTCCCTGCAGCCTGAGTCCCAACTCCAGTCCATGACCCCCACACCTCCGATCCCTGATTCAATCAATCCTCCTCGCCCAAAAATCTAATCCCAAATCTGATCCTTCGATTCTTTCTTCCCCGCAATCCCAATCCCAAGTTTGATTCTTCCAATCCAAAATATTTGATTCCAACCCCCATCCTGGGACTTCCTTGCAATGTCTCTAGATGCCTACAACCGTTTTCTGATAGCAAGAGGATTTTCTCTTACCTCTTGCAGGCTCATATGCTTTTTGTTAAATTGATGAATTTTTTTCTCTTCAGTCATAAATTTTTAATGGCATCAGTAGGAAGTAAGAGGAAAATGAAAACAAATTTGAAAAGTAACAATAATACCATTCTGCTTCTATTAATAATAGAGATGTGATTCAGCCGAACCTTTCAGTTTGGCCTTCGTTATCGGCCTGCCGCGGAAAATTTATTTTTCCCACGGTTCGGGCCGATTTTATTTCGGCTGCCCCCCCCCGAAATGATATCAGAAACCCACCCCAACCCTTCCAATTTAGGGCCAGATTTTTAAACCTAAGCATGGGCGTAGATTTGTGCACGCAACCCGGCGCGCACAAATCTATGCCCAATTTTATAACATGCGCGCGTAGCCATGCGCGTGTTATAAAATCCGGGGTCGGCGCTCGCAAGGGGGTGCACACTTGTGCACCTGGTGCGCGCCGAGCCCTAGGGGAACCCCGATGGCTTTCCCTGTTCCCTCCGAGGATGCTTCGAAATTGGAGCGGCCTCGGAGGGAACTTTCCTTCCGTCCCCCCACCTTCCCCTCCTTTCTCCTTACCTAACCCATCCCCCAGCCCTATCTAAACCCCTCCTGACCTTTGTTGGCGAAGTTGCGCCTGCCTCTGTGCAGGCGTAGGTTGCGCGCACCAGCTGGACCGCTGTGCTGGAGGCCTCAGCCCCGCCCCATGCCCGCCCACTCCCCACCCATTTTTTCAAGCCCCGGGTCATACACGCATCCCGGGGCTTGCGCGCATCGCCGGGCCTATGCAAAATAGACTCGGCACACGCAGGAGCGGGTTTTTGGGGTTAAGCGCGTATACGCGCATAACCCTTTGAAAATTCACCCCTTAATTAATTACAATGGGGTTGTAAAAAAAACAAAAACAAACAAACCCACCCCAACCCTTCAAATTTAATTAATTGCAACCCCCCACCCTCCCGACCCCCCGCAAAGCTTGCCAAAATTCCCTGGTGGTCCAGCGGGGGTCCCGGGAGCGATCTCTCGCTCTCGAGCCATCAGCTGCCAGTAATCAAAATGGCGCCGATGGCCCTTTGCCCTTACCATGTGACAGGGGCTATTGGTGCCATTGGCCGGCCTCTGTCACATGGTAGGAGCAATGGATGGCTGGCACCATCTTAAAAAATGGCACGGGATATCCATTTCTTCTATCATGTGACAGGGGCCAACCAATGGCACCGATAGCCCCTGTCACGTGGTAAGGGCAAAGGGCCATCGGCGCCATTTTGAATAGTGTTACCCGGTGGCCCGAGAGGGGGAGATCGCTTCCGGGATCCCACTGGACCACCAGGGACTTTCGGTAAGTCTTGGGGGGGGGGGGGGGGGGTTGGGCAAGTCTTGGGAGGTCGGGAGCGTGGGGGGTTGCAATTAATTACATTTGAAGGGTTGAGGTGGGTTTGTGGTTTGTTTGTTTTTTTAATGTGCCCTTTCTCCCCCTCCCAAAAACGATAAGAAAACCACACGGAATTTTGTGGGTTTTCTTATCGTTTTGTCGGCCCCCCCGAACCGCGACGAAATAGGAAATATCGTCTCTATTTTCTATTTCATCGCAAACGAATGTACATCCCTAATTAATAATATTGGTATAGTAACTTCTCTGTAATGTAAAATGTATACAGCTTGTGTGTCATATAAGTGGGTGATGGGAGGAAGAGAAAGTAGTGATAAAATACAGATCAAGCTTTCCTGGGGAAAGTTCGTATAATGTGTCCAGGCTCAGTCCTGGATGAGCACACTGGAGCCTGCTGATTTTCCAGTAAAAGAGACCTTTTTCTGGTTGAAATGCAACAAACATGGAAAGAGACAAAAAAACATAGGAAGACACAACCATTCCAGAAAAGAATAAAGTAGGCTTTGCTTGTTTTTTCATTTATTTAAAGCTGTGTCTGTTCACTTGGACCCAGGTCATGCAAAATTCTCCTCTCCAGATAAAGAGGTAACATAGCTCAAGACACAGACAAAATCGTCTTTGTGAATAATGAAACCTTAATAAACCTAAGCCTCTGTGAGATTTTTTCTTAGTTTTCACATTTAGTGGTAGGCGTAGGTTTGAAATAAAAAAAGGTGTTAGAAGCAGGGCAATCATTTTTAAAGCTTTACGGTATCATTGCCCGTATTTATTCAGCCATTGTCAACATTATAGGTGGAACTTAAAAAGAAATTCTTTATAGCTGTGATTCAGTTGCCTGACAAGAACCAATAGGGTATGAGAACACCCTTTGCAAAATAGCAACTGGCCCAGCCCTGAAGCTATTTAAACTTGTTACAGGTATCAGTTAGCAAAACAAAGCAATAGTAGTATTCTGTCAAGCAGCAGAGCAGTTTTGGAAATCTTCATCATGCCAGTTTCTCATTTTGTTTCAGATTCTGGGACTCTGAAAGCTGAGGTGAGAATTGCATTTTCTATTTTTATCTATGATTTGTTGTGTACAGCTTGTTTCACCCTGTGCTGCTACAATGCAAAGTTCTTTTTTTGGGCATGCTTTTTTTTTTAACCGCAGGTAAACCCTATCTGTAGAAAAGTGCACTGTGCCAGCTTATATTTAACTAGGAGGTAGCTGTGAACTTTCCTCGCTTAACTCTTTTCTTCCCAATGCAAGGGCTGTAATAATTTGTCTGTGTTTTTAAGATGAAGTCAAGGTCGTAGTCATTGAACAGGGACAATTAAAGACTGGCTTTTGATTGAAGACATCTGTTAAAGGGCCTGGGAAAAGTGGAGTGGCTGAAGGATGTTTTTATTTTTATTTTTTTCAGCTAGGTTAAGAGAAATGTCTCCCTTCTTAAATTCTGCAGTGGCAGTGAGGTGATAACCTGAAAACATCCATAACTGTGCACCTACAAAACCAGCTAGTGAGCATAGAATGATTGCAGCCTCAGGATTTCACTAAGTCAGGAACAAGGAGCCACTTGCACTGGTCAGGGATTTTATTTTATTGGATTCTGTGAAGAGCTTTAACCTGGTACACAGTTTGTGTTCCCAAGCAAACAGACATGCATAATATGTGGCACAGCATGACTAGTTATAAAAAGATGCATTCCTTTCTTCCACTGCCATATTTCCCTGAATACTAGGAAGGATCTGCGTGTTCTCTGCTAAATATGTAAAAAGGGAATGCAAGATGCCCCGTCCACATATAGTTTGGCTTGCATTGGTCACCTGACTACTTCCATGCTGCCATTCAGATTGGCGATGCCGTGCAAAACATACAGACTGTCGCTCAAAACGGAGTAATGAGGTTAATTTTCAGTGGCCCTCCTAGGGCTAAAGTCTGTGAGGACTTTTACCCACAGACTTTACCTGACTTTTCAAAGTGGGTTTATTCTCATAAATCCGCTTTGAAAATGTGGGTGGGTGTGTGTGTAATCCTCAGCGTGGAGCACATCCATCCCCCTCCCCTGCTCTGCTTCCCAGGTTTCCTGCTTACCATGCGCATGGCCATATTGCTTTTCACATGAGATTCCGCGCAGAAACTGGGGTTTCTGTATATTAATCCTCAAGGCCCTCTTTGAACCCGTGGAGAAGGTTATACTGATTCTGTGCTTGTTTTCAGAGTTTTACACTGCAACACCTTTTATCTTTAATTAAGAATTTTAAATGCCCATACTAAAAGAATTCATAATAAGCTGAGGTGAAGGGAGCAAGTCTCTGTAAAGCATTTTACACAATATTAACATATTTCACATTAAAAAAAGTCAAAGCACACATACTGCAGTATTATATTAAAGCCGCGGTACTTGAAAAAGTCTGTTGCGGATATCTCATTTGTCAGTTAAAGCAGACTTAGAGCAATGTACTAATGCATGAAAAATTGCATCACTACTATTTGTGAAATAGTGAATGCCATTTTTCTACCAGGATTTTTAGGCAAGTAAGCCCAACAGAAAATCTCCATACATAATTTTGCAACAGGAAATGTTGCAAAAAACCCCCCCCCCCCCCAAAAAAAAACAAAACCTGACATCTCAACAAGGTGTAGTTATTTGTTTTGCAAACTTTTGCCCACAGTCTTGCATAGTTTAACTACGTGCTGATAGTTGATGAGCTATTGTGCATGATTTTCTATTGCAGCAGCTCACTCTTTAATTGAATAAAACTTTGCATGGAAAAAGCTTTCTGCAAAATTTTATTCATTGTAAATTTCACAAATGGCACTTCATGTGCACTATTTGGGATTTTAGTGTAGAAAACTCATTTTAGTACATGGCCTGTAAGTAAGAACCTCTTGTTTTGTTCTTATTTAGGTTTCTATTCTGTAGCTATCAGTGTGTAAAGTTTCTGAAGGCTCTCTTGTTTAGCCTCTCCATCACTACAAAGTAAATAGTATGCTACTGCACTAATTTGGAGGGCATTTTTACATGTAAGTAGTGATTTCATGTGTGAACTGGCTATTTGAAAATTATCCTCCCTCAATGTTGATAACAGTGAGTACATTGTTCCATAGCACAGTGCGACCTTATTCAGTCCTGTTTGCAGATGACAACCAATTTTGCGTCAAAATAGGATCCTACCAAGCCTCTTTCATTGCCAGTCTCAATAGCTGTCTTATGGCAGTAGCTAAATGGCTCCATGATCACAAAAAAAACCAAATCTGCACTCCTCTGGCTAAACCTCTGAAGTCATCCCCTGCTATCTCTTCCTTCTCTATCAGGAACCCCCTTTCAACCTAAAGAATCAGTATGATCTTAGGGGCTCAACATGACCAAAATCTCATGGTGGAATCCCCTATCTTAAAGGCAGTGAGAGCCTCCTTTATGTGCCTATGTCAGATTTGGCAGTTATGCAACTATCTTGATCAGCACAATGTAGCTACTGTAATTCATGCACTAATCACCAGATGAACTGACTTTGTAACTTGCTCCTGAATGGTATCTCTCAGTCTGGTTTGAATCACCTCCAACTTTTGCAAAACACAGGCTAGAATTTTGGTAGGGGCCAAAGCATCGGACCACATAAATGGTCGAAACTAGGATAAAATTCAAAACCCATGGCTTTATCTTTAAATGTCTTGCCTCTTACAACCCCACCAGAGATTTCTGATCCTCCCAAAAGACCTTTCTGTCCCCCACCCCTTTTGACTTTTGTGGAACTTGTCATGCACAACACTGTGGGTTTTCAGCTGTTATGTACCCTAAATCTGGAACAAGGTACCACTACTATCCTTTTGCCTTGATCAGTGTTACCTCACTTTCCAGAAAAAAGCAAAGGCATAGTTGTTTAACCAGGCCTTTCCCTAACCTGTTCATTAGTAACAAATTAACATCCACTATGCCTGGCTATGATGACCGCACACAATACTACAACTAATGCCACTGCTAATGTTCTTGCTAGTATATTAAAACTGATTGTAATCTGCTTTGATACCAAACATGGGGAAAAGACAGAATATCAACTGTTTGTAAATACATTACTTTTATTAATGTTCAGTGGGGGCATGGCTAGGGTCATGTTTAGGGTGAGAAGAATATAATGCACATAGATTGTATTTTCAAATCTACGCACATTATTTTCCATGCAAAATGAGGCCACAGACAAAGCAGGTGCAAATGTCTGAGAGCACTTTGTATTTATTTATTTATTTATTCGATTTATATTCTGCTTTTCAGGCATGTCAAAGCAAATTACATTTAGATTTTTTTAAACTATTTTTTTATAATGTGACATTTATGTATATAAGCATACACTTGCAGAAGAAAAAGCGAATTACAAGCAATATATAAAGAAATATAGCCAAAACTGGAAAAAAACCCTCCCTAATCTATTGCTTACAGAGACCACCATATATAACAGGAGGGCCCAGAAAACCAGGGATAGAAAAGAAGAAAAGACACATAAGCAAACTTTAGCAAGAGAATAAAATGTAAAAAAAAAAAAAGAATTCCTCGGTAACCTAGCCTTCAGCGAAAAAATACGTCAGGAGCTAGAAAGACCAGCAGTTCTAGAAGCTATAGAATCAATGAAAAAAACAAAGCTGAAAGGGCTCATAGAAAATAAACATTTCTGTGGAAAATACAGCCATACACTTGAAGGAAATTGTAAAAAGAAACAAGCACACAAAGCCACAACCTCTTGATGTAGAGTAAGAAATTTCATCGTATACTCTTGGGATGCTCTACAAAAATCAGGAAAAATCTAAACTTTAAACCCCATAAACAAAATATATGAGCTGATGTCATTTGTGCAGGGGTTCGAGAGCTGGTGGCAGATGCCAGAGGCACTGCCAGCCAGTGTGGTGCGCACTCCGTCACATACACAAAGGAGCGCGACAAAGAGCTCCTTTGTGCACTCCTTCATGCGCATTGAGGACCTTATATTATCCACAAGTGACAAATTAGCAGAGACTGTTGATACTTCTCATCTTGCAGTACCATGCTAGATCCCAGTAATCACCAGACAAAGAAAGGATTGTGAACTCATGAGTAGTACTTGGTATTCTGCTTGTTATGCTCATTCCTATGTACATCCCATTAACTGTCAAGCATCTGCTTGAAGTTATAGCATGATTTCTTCTCCTTTACTTTTCCTACTGGTAAATGTTCAATCAATTAGAGCAAAAATTCAGCTTTTGTATGATTGACCTGTTTGTATAAGCCAGATTTCTTCTGGCTTATACAAACAGGTCGACTCTGAAGTTTGTGTTCTCAATCAAGTTTTTTCCTCAAATTGCTCCTGGGTCACCCAACCTAGCAGTAAAGCACAAGGAGGGAGGTTCTTAATTGTTTATAGAAGCTCCTTTAAAGTGTCAGTTGAGACATTAGTCTGGGCTCTGCTTATGAAATCTTGGTAATCTCTCTGAAATCCTTTACCCTTTGCTTTATTTCCTCCAGGCCTTTTGTTATCCAATTGCTCACCATTTTTTGAAGTTCTAATGAGTCTGAAAACTAATCTAGATAATATGTTGGTTGTTAGCAACTTTAACCTACACATGACTGTCATGCCACATGGTCCTCAAACACAGCTTTTCTTTGATGTTATGCAATATCTGGTATAATCTCAAATCATGAAAGAGCCCACACATATTTTGGATTTAATGTTTATGAACAAATCATTATTGTCTACTTTTCCTATTGATTTATCAGTAATTAAATTGCCCTGGTCAGACCATTCTCTATTATGTTTCTCGTATCCCCCCCTGGAATCTGTCTTGAATCTAACCCATCTACTACACTGGTTAGGAAGAGAGCACATTTTGAATTAAATACTCTGAGTGAAAAGCTTTCTCCTGCCCTCAAACAACTAGAGCTTAATAACATCCACATGCTGTAAAACAAAAATGGGGGAGACGTTATTACTGATACTTTAGATACTGTTGCACCCATGATTAATGTATAAATCCATCATACTAAATCTGCTAGATGGTTCAATGCCAAGCTATGCAATTTACGCCAGCTTCTTAGGAAGTGTGAGAGATATTGATGTCATTCTCAGCAGTCTGATCTATAGATCTCAATTAGAGGTATGTAGAGCCCAATGTGATCATGCTAAGAAAGCCTTCTATTCTGCCCAGCTACAAAAGCAGGGAATATTCTGAAGAACATCGTTCAGCTTGTAAAAGGTCTGCCTGCAACATTGAAAACACTGCCATTCGACACTGCTGATTCCATCTCCTGTGAACATTTCATTGACTATTTTTCTCAGCTTATGAAAATTCATGCCTCTCTTCCTATTGGCAATTACTTGGTCCTAGTTGCCTTGGAACATGTCAAAACAAAATGGGATAAATTTGAATGTATCTCTCAAGTTTATATCTGGTCTGAGTTCCTCTACTTGTCCTTTGGATATTTGTCACACCTCATTTCTGAAAGGACTAAAGGATCTGATTACTCCTATTTGACCACCATCATTAACCTATCTTTTACTTAAGGCTGTTTACTGAAATCATTAAATCTATCTGTCATTTGTTACAAAGACCTGATGGACTTGAATGATCCAGCGAACTATCATCCCATTTCCTCTCTGCGTTTCCTCACCAGAAGCATCAAGTGTTAGACCAGTTTCAATTTGGTTTTTGCAAGGTGCTAAATACTGAGATATTGCTTCTTTCGAGCATAGACTATTTAGAAGAGGTCTCGAAGAAGGACAAGGGTTTGTTTTGGCTTTTTTAGATATCTCTGCTGTATTTGACCATTGCAATTTACTGTATAGGCTTTGTGAATGTGGGATCTCCAGCACCATGTAGAACTGGTTTACCTCATATCTTTCAAAGTGAATTCATTCACTCTCTGTTGGTACTCATAGCTCTCAGTGGTGATCAATATCAACTGCAGTCCCACAAGATTAGGCAATCTCAGCTACGCTCTTTAATATCTATTTCACCTCACTTTGCAAATTACTAGCCCAGCTTTGCATGGGAAACTGCATTTCTGCAGATGATATTCATTTTTTTCTACCAATTGAATCATCTTGGTCCTCTACTTTTGGTTTACTTTCCATTTGCCTGTCTGCCATCAAACAATGGCTAGGCCATAATGGTCTTGCACTGAATATAGAGAAAACAGAGATCATGGTGCTACAGAGACATATTAGAGACAAATCCAAACTATCTGAAATTTTGTCTTTTTTCAGTTTTGAAAACCATGGTATTCCAGTGGTTGATAGTCAAAAGTCTTGGAGTTATTTTAGATAAAAAGCTTATGTTGTCAGCTCAGATCTCTTCAGTAATCATATCTGGCTATTACAAATTCCATCTTTTGAGGCCTTTGAAAAGCTATTTTCTAAAGAAGATTTTTGATCAGTCATGCAGGCTATGATTCTACCAAGCTTAGACTACTATAATGCTCTATACATTGGGCTACCTGCTTATGCACTGCGTGCCTTACAGATGTTACAAAATTCAACTGCATGGCTAATCACTGGCCTTAACAGAAGAACACATATATCACCAATGTTCTGCAATCTACATTTGCTCCTAGTGGAGATGAGAATCTCCTAAGATAGCATGTTTGGTCTTCAGAATGATACATTCTGATAATTTACCATGGATGAGCACAATGCTTCATGTACATAACTCTTCTAGAGCTCTGAAATCTATTTGATGTCCCTTTGGTACTCAGTGCACAGTTGGCTGAGATGCGGGTGTTACGCCCGTTGGTTGCAGATGGCTGTGACCTCTAATGCTCACCTCATTTTTTGCTGCATTATCATCCTTTGGGAGAATGGCGGCCTCCGCCAACCATTGCCGACCAGCTGGCGTTCTTGGGATGGTGTGGGTGCTGCCGACCGCCATCTTGCTTTAGGAATTACTTAGACGCATGTGCATGCATGGGCCACCTTTGTACATGTCATGGCGGGAACCTCGGGGGCGTCCCCCCGGATGACATCAACCATCCATTGTATTTACGCTGGCTGGCCCTTCACTTAGACAAGTTAGCAAGGATTTTCCTCTTGCTGAATTCCGCTCCTTGGACTTCCAGTTCCAGATTCAATGTTTGGCATGAGATGCTCTGGGTACCCACTCCTCGGGGGCCCTCCTTCGCTCTGGTCATCCGCTCCTCGAAGGACCTTCTGCCTTGGACTGATTCTGTCCCGCTCCTCGGGATCTCTCCTGGAACTATCTACTGTGAGTACCTATTCTATGGACTTCAACTTCCTAACCTCGTTGTAGGATCCTCTACGGTGTACCCCATGCCTCGGGCCACTACCGCTCCATCCCAGGAGGACCCACTCCGGTATACCATGCCTGCAGGTCATTACCACACCACCACTACTGGAATCTCATTGGGATTCCTGCACCTCGGAAAACCTTCTCACTACCATCTCTGAGACACATCTCTGGCATACCCCACTCCACGGGCCACTACTGGATCTTCACATCTGAGGTATCGCCTGTGGGTATACCCCTCTGCCCAAGACTGCACTTTACTGCATTCCCCACTCCAAGGATTGTACCTTTCCCTTCCTTCAATAAAGACTCTATTTACAGCTGTGTCTGGCGTTGCTGAGGTCGCGCCTACTGATGGTGAGGCTCACAGGGCTCCTCCCTGTGGGCGGAGACACCTCTCACCTCTTCTCAGGGGTTCACACTTTACAAAACATAACAGCAAGAGAGATCTTTTTCTATGGCAGCCTTTAACTTATGGAACTTTAACAACAAAACTATGACTAACCACCTGTATAAAAATGTTTAAGAAACTAGCTTTTTGAGCTAGTTGACTGACTGAGACATTACTTTTCAAAGTGTAAAATTACCACAAGAATGTGTAATGATGAAGTACAAATAAACCACAATTCACACCATTCCTCGACCATCAAGAAATGAGCCAAAATTCAGTGTATATCAATATCCAATATAAGAATATTAAAAACTTTTTTTTTGGAAGAGATTGATAGTTTCATATAAAGTAAAGGCTGTTACCATCCCTGTACTCAAAACCGCACTGTTGATATAATCATGAACCACCAACCACCTTCCTCCCTATAATGTTCATTTTTTTGTAAACAAATTTTTTAGGACATTTCAAAAAATGCTGCAAATAGTTTCTTTGGAAATTGTGCAAAAATAAAACTCCTATATTAAACTGGTGCCTGTGTCCAATACATCAAGATGACAATAGTTAAACGTCAAGCTGGCAAAGAATAAATTAAAGGCATTGAATGGTAATATCTTACTGCCCTCCCAACGAGGCCACGTTTCAGATTACCGTAAATCCTTCGTCAATGGAAATTTCTTCTTTTATAATGTGCTGGTTAAATGCCGCTGTAGTCAAGGTCTCTTACACATTAAACACTGAATACACAGGTAGATCCATTAGGTAGAGCTACGACTTATTTGTGTGTCGTTTTACATTTGCCGCAGGGTTTCTTGACCTGTTTTTCCAGTTGATTTCCTACCTGATAATGATCAAGCAGATGCTCAATACAAGGTCACTATAACTACTGAGAGGGCATATGGCAAAAATCTGTGTCTGGGCCCTCTTTATATTTTCCATATTGACTGCCACCCTCACTCATTTCCCCAATGCTAGTAGCCTCCTTCTTGCCTATCTGCTGTTAATCTGATGCTGCCAGCCAACTGCTGCAGGTTTTTTCCTATCCACCAGCTAACAGCAGGGTAACTGCAAGTTGCCTCTGGCCTCTGCAGACATACACAAACACACCTTCACCTTTTCCTGGCAGACTGATGCACGCACACCTCTGTCCTCTTCTGCCCTGTGTGAGCACAGACAATGTGCTAGAATTGCATGCATAGCTTCCATTGCATACAAATTTATCTCATGTGTATTCATTGTGGATTTCCTGAAAACCTGACTGGCTGAGGGTTCCTCCTGGACAGGTTTGGAAACCACTGCCCTAGGTGAAACTTCAGTCTTGCGCCATCACCACCCCCATCAAACTTTCAGGCCAATAATCCTCATCCTTGAGATTTTAATAATTAAAACTCAACAATCATTACGTCTCCACCATCACCCCTCCGAGAACAACCCTGTAAAAGAACATACAGTAATGGTGGGCATGCCTTCATTTTTAAACATAAGGAAAAAAATGAGACAAAACACTTACGTTGTACTTCATTTAAAAAGGAAACAAACCCCTCCCAGAAATGTTATTTCATTGACTTTTGTTTGAGAAAGCCAATGGAAAAAAATCTCTGTAAACACTGAAATTCACGCTTCCCCCTCCCACCCAGGCCTTGCTTAATACTTCCGTAAGGATCTCTGATGAGGAAAGGGGTAGGAGCCGTGCCCAGTCCCTCCTGCCTTGCCACATCCTGGTTAAAAAGTGGTGCCTTCTGAGCATGAGGCCAGCACCATTTTCTTGTATGGTCGGATGCTGTATAGTTACAAGACTAAATGTTGCCGGCCTCTGGGCTGCTTAGGGTCGTTTTCAAACCATTAGGGGGCAGGGTGGAATTCCCTCCTGCCCCTTTCTACTTCAGAGACCCCTGCAGAAGAGGTCAGCATGGTCTGGTGGGAGGGGGGGGGGGTGTTTCTTTTTCTTTCTTTTTTGAATTGAATATTTATTTTTGTTCAGCAAATGAAACCAAACTAAAATTAAATGAACCAAAACCCAAAGAAAACCTTGTTCCCCATAAAACCATTTTATTTCCTTGCACATCCCTTCGCATAGCTGGACATTATGAAGTTACAGCAACTCTCCAAGAATTATGTGGGGGTTGCAGGTGTAAAATTAGCATATACATGCGTAAGTAACTTATATGTGCATAGATCCTGTTTTATAAATCTCATGTGTGTGCTTGCAGTGTTGCGCACAAATGTTGATGGACAACAGGGTGGTTTAGGGGCATTTCTATTTGTATATAATTGGTATCTCTGAGAGCGGAGTTCAGAAGTACACACACAAGTTGCTATTAGTAAGCGGGATACGTACATACGTTATCAAACTTGTTTCCTTGTTTTTACACCTGCTAATTGACTTGTGCAATTGAAAATCACACTTGTCTGCAGCTTTTGAGCGGGAGGTCTGGGTGAAGTGACGGAGGGTGTGGGTGAACTGGTGGAGAACTCATGCAAGTAGCTTCAGAAAGGGCAAACACGCGTGCTTTATATAAACTACCTTGTCTTCTCATTTAATCCCGTGCGCACATTACAGTTATTACGCGTGTAAATTCCATGCATGTCATTTTATAAAATGGGTAAAGAAATTGTGCATGTTCCTGCATTATAAATATACATGTGCATTGAAACATCCAAGCTTAATTTCAGAGTATTTTATACACTGTGTGGCTCCCTGCCACACAGTCTATGTTTGCATAAATCTCTAGGGATGTGAATCGGGCTTCGGACGATTGAAAATATCGTCAATATTTTCAAAATTGTCAGGGCTCCCCCGAAACGATAGGAAATTTTCAAAATCGGGGGCTCCCCCGAAACGATAGGAAAACCCCACGATATTGGAGGGAGCACTGGATGGTCGGCGCCATCTTTAAAAATGGCGCAGGCCATCCAGTGCTCCTACCATGTGACGGGGCTGGCCAATGGCACGGATACCCTGTCACATGGTAAGGACAAAGGCCATCGGCGCCATTTTGATTAGTGGCAGTCGACGGCCCGAGAGCGGGAGATCGCTCCTGGGACCCCCTCTGGACCACCAGGTACCTGTAAAATGTTTTTTGGGGAGGGTCGGGAGGGTGGGGGAAGCAAAGGGATTAGTTTTAAAGGGTCGGGGTGGGTTTTTTGTTTATCGGCTCGGGCGCAGCCGATAAACAAAACTGCGATCGGGCCCGGTGAAAAACCCCCCACATGTGAATCGGAACCGATTCCGGTTCCGATTCACATCTCTATAAATCTCCCCTGGCCTCCACATGCAAACAGTATACAAGGGACAGTTGAAATTTTGGTTCTAAGGAGGTAATTTTAAAAGGTTACACAGGGGTGGGGGCGTCTCTACTCCCCTTTTTATTCCCAGGCCACACCCCCTGCCCCTTCCCTTGCCCTTGCTCTTATCTATCCACTGCCAAGTAACAAAGCCAGTCCCAGCTGCTGCGTGTGTTCAAACCTCAGGACAGCAGCCATCACGCCACTAAAGAGAGGAGCACAAGGCCTTAAGTCCCTTCCCCCCTCCCCTCACTGACATCTGGCCAGGAAGAGGTGCATGTGGGGCCAGCCTGTTTGCTTCCCACTTTTGTGCTCAAGTTCACGGCTTTTGTGGTCAAATGTTGACAGTCAGGGTATCAGTAGTGGAAGCTGTCCCCCGTGGCTTTTTTCTGTAGTGTCTGAGGTAATTAAATATTGTGTAGAAGGATGGAACTGCAGTTCCTTCTAATTAGAGAATGAAATGTGTGAAGACCTCCAGAAGAAATGTGTGACGGTACAAGAAAAGGCAATGTATTTGTACATTCTTGTATTTACTTCTTTAGTTTCCTGCACTTCTTTTTATTCAGTGGAAATGGGACTGTTTTTCTGTCACATGAATCAATTGCCACTTTTTAAAATTATTTTTTAATGAAAACTTTTAATATCACATTATTTTCTATTTTAATGCAGCATTTTAATATGAGAGGTTTTTCTTCACCCTTTGCAATGTCAGAGGCATTTTAGAATTTCTATAGTAGCTTATAAGAATTTTAGCAAATTAATCTGTAGAACATTTTGACAACTAGAAAAAAGCCAGAATTCCTCTCCCCTAATAAATCTAGATAAATAACAGGTTTTTCAAATGTAAAAAGTACCATGAGGCTGATAATGTGGTTTCTTTATTGAAACCTTTATCAGGGCATATTGAAATCCAGCCACTACCACTCTTTTTTTTTTTTTTTTTTTGGCCACTCATTTCCCATAGTGAAATCTCGTTTCCCAACCCTCACCTAGTTTCCGTGGATTATGTGACATTTCATATTGCTTGGAATTAATTAGCAGTGCTTCAGAACCTGCTTTTTTTTTTTTTTTTTTTTAAAGAATGTTTTGGGGATAATTCTCAACCTCCTGCCTAAATCAGGTGGCAAAACTATTACCCCCGTCCAAACGTATGCGTGTAAGCCCTCCCCATCTCCATGCCGGGGAGCAGCTACGCTCAGTCCTGGTGTAGGTGCAAACAGGACGTATGTGGGACGGCAGTTTTATAACAGGCCATCTCTGCAGGCATATCAGTGCCTTCCCCATGGGTCTGTACCACCCTTTCCGTTTGATATTGTGTCAATTTGTTGGGTTTTGTGTTTTTGATGTTGCAGCCTGGCGAGGGGGAGCCATTATATTTGTTTTAGTTATGAATTGTTTGCTATCCAATTTGGCACAGAGATGGCTTTTAAAATTACCCTTTTGATTCTTTTCTGTTATTTCTCTGTATATCATTTATCCTGTCTGGAAGCGTATTTTACTATCCTAGCCCATGATTTCAGTCACCAAAATCTGAAACTCAGAAAGATGACAAAATTGTGGATTATAGGTGCTCTTAAGGGTAGATTTTTAAAAAAATCTGCGTGCGCACTACTCGGTGCGTGCACATGGACGCCTGATTTTATAACATGCGTGCGCCGGCGTTCACATGTTATAAAGTCCAGGCTGGCGCATGCAGGGGGGAAAGATTTGCCCTGCTTATGCGCGGCGATGAGATCGGGCCTCCCCCAGTTCCCGCCCAGTCCGCTCCAATTAAGGAGCAGACTGGGAAGGAACTTTCCTACCCTCCTACCTACCCTCCCTCCCTCTTCCCCGACCCCTTTGAAGTCCCTACCTTTGCTTCTTTTCTTCATTTCGGAACTTGCGCCAGCTTCTGAGCTGGGGAAAGTTGCGCACGCCGGCACGCAATCCCCCGGCACAGCGGCAAATGGCTGCTGTACCAGTGGCTTCCAGCTCTGCCCCTCCCCGCCCCTTGATAGAGGCCTGGCTCTTGTGCACGTAACAGGGGTTACACGCGCAGCCGGGTGCCTTCTAAAATGTGCGCAGCGCACGCAAGGCCCAGCTGTGCGTGTAACCCCCATTTTTTCCCACACGAAGAGGATTTAGAATTTAGCTGTTAGACATTAGAATTGTTACTACCAAGGTATGTATGTGTGTGTATATATATATATATATATATATATAATATATATATATATATATATATAGGGACAGGGATTAGCCTTTGCAAAATATATAGAGGCATAATTTGTAACATCACTTATTAAAAAGTAAGCAAATATGTGCATAAGTTATACCAATTTTTTAAAATGGACGTAATTCGCATAAATTCACTTTGAAAATTATCCCACCAAAGCTACCCACACAAGCTGCACCTGCTAATACAATTGCACAATTATCAGTGAAAATTTACTTACGCATGATTTTAAATCTAAAAGTCTGCGCATAGGTCCACATTACACCCCAACTCTGTCTACAGTCCAAGTAAACTTCTGAGTGAGCGTGACGTGCGCACGTAAGCTTGCCTGCACTTCAGAAGGACCATTTTGTAAAAATCCATTTCTGCGCCTAAAATGCCTTTTTATGGGTAGACATCCCTCTGGGAAGCCCCCTCAGGATGTGTTCCTTCACCTTCCTAAGGCAGTGACTTGGTGTTGTCACTGTTACAACATTTCTACCCTTGCATTAGGAGGAAGAAAGGGGAGACCCTCGGCATTTTTTAGCTTGTCAGTGACCTTACCTGTCAAATACTCCTCATCAGGTAAAATATGAAAGTGCCAAGGAAAGTAATTTATTTCAAATGTATATTTTTTTTAACAGAGGATCCCTAAATTTTCCTGTCTAGACTTCTTCATTCAGAGTTTATAATTCCACACCTGTTCTAGAAAATGACACATTCTGTTGTCCAGTCACTTCCATATGACTTCAACCTCGCATGGAAGGAGGGAGAATCCCACAGTTGCATTTGAACCTAATGGCAGTTGAACTGACATCTGAGCTTTAATATGGGAAGTATTAATACATTTGTAGCAAGCTACTATAAACCAGGTTCCTGCCCCCATGAGCCTTACAATGTGTACCAAGCTGCATCTAGATCTTACTGATATGTTTTGGCCCCGTCAAAAAGGGGTTTTCAACCCTGCAGAGACTGCAAGCTGCCACAGCCAAGGTGAAGGAATATTAAAATACATCAAAAACCTCTATGTGCTCTCCTGTAAATGACAAATGTTCAGCAAGAACCAACATCCAGCATTCACAGTGTTAACAAGTTGGGAAAAGGACTGTTCTGTTTAGCCTGCCCAGAGAACAGCGCTACATAGCCAGCAGAGGAGGAAGTGAAAGGAATGCTGGGAGATTATTTAACGTAGAAAAGGTGCAATTTGGCTGTTTCTGTGTGCGCGGGGCAGGGATAGCCTGGAGTTGGAGCCAGGAGCCAGGAACAGAGGAGTGTATTTGGCAGCTCTACAATTAGTTCTTCTCCTGAAGAGCTAATTATCAAGAGAGAGTGACAGAAATCTGCATTCTGAGGAAACAGAGAGACAGACAGCTGTTCTTGCTTCATAGCTGAGCTACATGTAACATTCCAACAAGGGACAGAGGAGCAAGGAGCTGAGAAACTGAGAGACTTCCATTCCAGAGATATCCAGGCCCAGGAGCATATGGCTGGATCACCCTCCAAAGAGACCATCTTAGCAGAGGAGGTAGAAGGTTTATTTCCTTGCCTTGTGTCACAAATTCAGTATCTCATCTTAACTGCTTCAGCTTTTCAGACAAACTTAAGCATAAACCCTTGCCACAGCCACACGAGATAGGACAGGGAAAGAGAAGCTGATGAACCATGGTCTTTCAGTAGGAGACCGAAACCAGGCCCACTTTCTGTTTAGTACCAAGTAAACCATTTGTGGAAGCTCCCCAGGAGAGAGAAAGAGATCTTCCACACACTGCAGTGCTCATCTATTTGGTTTGTCATCTAGTCAGCTCCACCATCAAGAGAGACTCCTTAATTTTCTTGATTGTTTTTTTTTCCACACAGTTTTGTGTTTGGGACAGGGTGCATGCTTTACAAACTGGTGACAATGGGGGTGGATCTGTTTCCCCCACCCTTTTTGAGTATTCAGGAGTGAAGACAATTTCTGAAAGTTGTGTACTTCACTACTTCCCCCCCCCCCCCCCCCAAACTTTCTCTATTGGTGTTCCTTATGTTTTTGTACTATGAGTATATTGGTTGCCTGGGCTAACAGGCTATACCCAGTGTTATTTTTGCATTGCTTGATTTAAATAAGAAAACTGCAAGTTTATATTATACTTCATTACTGTACTTTTCCCATTTAATGTTCTGGTTGGATTTGCTGTCTACTTACGCAATATTAATAAAAGGGTTAATTATTGTTTTCTTCTGGTGTGATAATTTTATCTGGTCTGTAATGCCACAAGTGCAAGGTTGTTTGAGAAGGGCATAAAATTGTAGTATCAGGTTGACCAGGATCCTGTCTCATAGGCTATGAACCCGAAGATAAATCATATTAGTAAATATAATTTCTCATGCGGTACACCCCTCCCCAAGCATAGGGGTAATTCATAGACGGGACCAAGGGGGGAGGGGCACACATACGTTCTGGAATATCTCTTATTCAGTATAATAGTGGCATTTTACTAGTGATGTGGGTACAAGAACAGTGAATGGGTAGTTCTTTTTGTCATTATTAAAAATGGGAAGCCATTGATATCCAACAAAAGGTAGTATTAAGTGGTATCTCATAAATTTGGGGTTTTAAAGTATTTTGCTGTAGTTTATACATCCCTTCAAATATCTTATATTAGATCAAGCAGAGTCCCATCAATGCATTTTTCCCTTGGATTTCCAGAGTTCATCTGTATACAACTGTGCGCGGCTCCATACCTCATTGAGCTGTATGTATATATATATATATATATATATACATATATATATATATATATATATATAGAAAGAGAGAGAGAGAGAGAGAGAGAGAGAGATGTATATGACCATGTGGAGTTCTTCTACTAACGTGCATAACAATACTTGCAGATTATAAAATATGCATATGTCTGCCCCCAACATATGCACATTATGTTTGCCTACACGTGAATATATGCAATGCTTAGAAAGCGTGCGCTTTTCCTACCTATTTCATAAATTACGCACATAATGGTCAAATTTCAAAGCTCTACATGCGCCAAAACCAGAAGTTAAGTGCGTGACTCGGTGCAGTGCGCACTGAGTGTATTTTAAAACCAAGAGGGGTATGGGCAAGGCCTGGGCGGGGCATGGGTGGGCCAGACCAAGGCATGATTTCTGTGCACAAGCATGTGCCAGGGTCCCTACCACATAACTTTACTCCTGCATGTAAGTCATAAAATAAAAAGGTTACTTAGCAAAGTTAGTGGTTTGGCCTAAAAGGGTAAAAGATAGGCAAAGTAATGGGGGGGGGGGGGGAGGGATAGGAAGGCTGATTGGTTAACTGGGCGAACTGGGAACAAACTGGGAAAATGGGTTCTAGTGTCAGCGTACGTATCTACTAAAATCCCCCCTACCTACGCGAGCAAGGCGGCATTAGCACACACATGCATGTGTCAATATGAAATCGTGCACATGTACACGCGGACAGCCTAATTTTAAAACATGTGCCTGTATACGCGCATATACGCACATATGTTTTAAAATCGCCATGTGCATGTACGCGCGCCGCTCTTAAAATGTTCCTCATATATTTTATGTGTGAAAAAATAATGCTTGCTCACATCAAAGTGTGCTTTATACAGAGAAGCCAGTATATTTTAAAACAAGCATCCATAATTGAAATCACCAGTTACCTGATACCTCCACAATTTCAACCAGTCCTTCCCCATGTCATCGAGACCCTCCTGGTTCTTCACACTGAACTCCCCCAGTTCATCCAGACCACAGGCAAATCTGATATCAACTGCCTGAGATAATTAGCAGGTGTAAAAGCACACGAATAAACTGCTACCTGTACTGTGAGATTCTCTTCTAAAATAGCAAGTTCCACGTGTAAGTCCCGACCCAGTGCACTCCTAGACTGCCCCTTTTTTGCGTAAATACGTTTGCAAAATCCGTGCATTTTTTTATGTTTATAAAATAAGAGTGTGAGCGAGGACAATTTTACATGCGGAACTCCTTTGAAAATTCACCCTTCAGTATTTAAAAATATTTTTACTCCATTTACCCTCCGTGCTAGAATAACCGGTAGCATTTATACCATTACAAACATAATAAATATAGAATTATTCACACTCCACATGAGCTGTGTTACAACACAAGTATAGACAGTAACTTTAAAACAACCACGTGAGCATACATGAATGCATTTATGCTGGCTCGCACCATTGGATGCAGCCATTTTATAATATGTAATTATAAGCGCGCATCTTATAAAATTATCTGGATGCATGTAACTGCGCTCGACATTTTACATGGATGCGCACATGTGCCTTTTATACCACATGATGCGAACGCAATTACCAATTAAACCAGTTTGTAACCACTTTGGCCATTTACAGGATAGAACTCCCTAACCCCCCCCTAGCTACTAACCTCTTTTTTACCCTACCTGCCCCAACTCTTAAAACCCCACTGACTAGCTTTTTGTTTTGTTTGTTTTATAACTTACATACCATTTATAGCAGACGTAAAGTTAAGCGGAGGGGACCTCTGCTTATGCACTGGTTTCCATTTAAATTCCCGGAACGTGCATGCCCTGCCCAGACCCCGCCCTTTTTTTTAGACTTTTTCTTTTGTGCCCGTACTGGGAAATATGCGCGTCCATGGACGCTTCTTAAAATATGCGTGCCATGTACCAGCCCTAGAGATGTGCGTATCTCCCTGATTTGACGTGCGTAGTGCTTATAAAATCTACCCCATAGTGCATAGGCTCATGACGTATATATTAAGCATCAGACCTCACAGGTTCACATTTAGAGTTTCATGAAAAGCATTAAACGTAAATCTCAAGTTAATATGTATTCTGTGAGCTTCTATTTAATATATTTAGATTTTAAAAGTTACAGGTTGCCTCTGAGAGATAAATATAATAATATATAATATAATATAATAATTATATTATAAATATAATTCACCATAATTCACCATAACCTGAATCCTAACAGCGATCTGCTTGGAATAAAATTTTATCCACATATTCCTACTCACGCTCTTAGATCCCATAATAAAGGTTTACTGGAAATACCAACTATAAAAAACTACCACTTATGACAAACAAGAGAGAGAGCTATTTCTATAGCAGGCCCTATGCTCTGGAACTCCTTACCTGAAAACCTCCAAACCAAGAAATTTAAACCTGAAATCCTGGCCTTCTAGATCTCTCTATAACTAAAAGTTCATCGTTAATACAAAAATTTGTTCATTCATTGTCTTTACATCTTTTATAGCATCCCAAAGTATGTCCATAGTTATCACAGTTGGTTTATCCAAATGTAATTTAATTATTTATTTAAAAGCTCTTCTATACCGTCGTTAAGTTAGATAACCATCACAACGGTTTACAGCAAGGCACAATAATGCATAAAGTAAGTGGTATAGATTACATTTAGTCATGTGCCATCATAGTGCGGTAACAATTCACTTCAATAAACTATGTGTGTACATTAAGTTTGTCTGTAGGGAGCATATTAGACGGAAATAATTTAACCTTAATGTGCATTTGTAGGTTACAAATAACAATGAAAAACTCTCAGGGCTTCTTGATTCCAATCCCCCCATTGTGGCTGGAATTCATTCTCCTTTCCCTTGTATATCATTTAGTAATTTCATAAAATCAGAAGAAATTTGAAAAGGTGGAGGAGGAGTAGTAGGGGCACTGGGGCTCAAAGATGTTTCGGTCAAGGAAAGTGGCAATTGCTCAGTGCCTACACCTCCAGCGACTTGTACCACTGGTTCCATTCCTGCTGTAGGGGCAAAAAAAGCAGGTATCCGAGGCTGGGAGGCCGCTAGTACAGGAGATGATGTTGACATCTCCCTGACTTTAGCCTTCCGCTTGATATGAGGCATTGAAATACTTATAGCAATCAATCAATTTATCACCTCGCAATTGCCTTTCCAGCCCTAATACTCAGTTCAATTTATTTACTTCATGAGTGGAGGCTTCTGGGAGAGGATTATAAATTTGTCTTTGTTACATTTTGGACATTTGAGCACTCTCTGAGTTCATTTGGCAATTCAAATGATGTATCCAAGATGGCATCAACCGGACAAAGCCGCGCGTCGCCATAGAGGCTTCAGCAATGCACCGGCAACGTTGACGTGCTGCAGGGCGTCGGATTTTATCAGTCTAGGAAGTCCCGCCTCCGTGACGTCAGCGACAAGGAAGTTGATCCACAGAACCAAAAGAGCTCAAATTTGCCTGAGGAAATCCAGGGAATCAAAAATATAAGGTAATAAACCCCATCAGCAGTGCCTCCTCTCACCTCCACCTCAATCGGAGCACTGCTGAGCGTCGGATTTTATCAGTACAGGAAGTCCTGCCTCCGTGATGTCAGTGACAAGGAAGTTGCTCCACGGAACCAAAAGAGCTCAAATTTGCTTGAGGAAATCCAGGGAATAAAAAATATAAAGTAATAAACCCCTTCAGCAGTGCTTTCTCTCACCTCCACCTCAATTGGAGCACAGTTGAGCATCAGATTTTATCAGTCCAGGAAGTCCCACCTCCGTGATTTCAGCGACAAGGAAGTTGCTCCACGGAACCAAAAGAGCTCAAATTTGCTTGAGGAAATCCAGGGAATAAAAAATATAAGGTAATAAACCCCTTCAGCAGTGCTTCCTCTCACCTCCACCTCAATCAGAGCACTGTTGAGCGTCGGATTTTATCAGTCCAGGAAGTCCCGCCTCCGTGATGTCAGCGACAAGGAAGTTGCTCCACAGAACCAAAAGAGCTCAAATTTGCCCGAGGAAATCCAGGGAATCAAAAATATAAGGTAATAAACCCCTTCAGCAGTGCTTCCTCTCACCTCCACCTCCCATTGTCTTTACATCTAAATGTCTTCCTCTTAACTCTCTTTTGTATCTTTTATCTATTTTATGCACCGTTGTGATCTAGTGATTCTCAAGTGGAATGACGGTATACAAAAACCTAAATAAATAAATGCCATAATGCTTGAGTAATAAGTGAGGTAAAACCTAGCAAAAATGGCTTTGCTTGACAAAAATGGGAAATGCTGCACATTATTTGCAATAGCATTGCCTGTTTTGCAAGAAAACAGAAAAAGACTAAAGTTTTGTGTGCAATTTTCTGTCTGTGAAATTTTATTCTAATTAATAGTTAATGAGTTGTTGCCATGCAAAATCATTCAAAGGAGCTAATTAACTAGTGGCATTAGATAAACTATATGCACAATTTACTTTACAGCTGAAATGTTGTAAAAAAAAAAAAAGACATCTCGATGAGGTATGGTTATTTTGTTTTGCAAAGTTTCTCATAGTGAAATGTCACATGTTATTTTTCTACCCAGCTTATTTGCATGCATGGAAAAATTCTGTGTGAAATTCGCAATACTGTATGCCAAACAGCGCAGCTTACTGCATGACTCTCTTCGACACAAAAAATTGAGGGGGCGAGTGGGAGGAGAAAAATAGTTTGAAGTTAATCAGCATTCTTTTTATAGTTTTGGCTATAAGAGTTCATGGAATGAATTCAGCATTATTAATGGGCTGTTGAATTTTCCAGGGTTCATTTTCAACATTATCTGATAGACTCAACACTCAGTTGTTAAATAGTATTTATGCTTTATTTGCGTCTTTTGGATGACATTACAGATGTTTGACAGCTACCTAACAAAGCATATATGATGTTTTTAAAATAAGTACTCCCAAATCAGTTAGCATTGCTGTGAATCATATCTGTTCAATGCATGTTTAGGTAGCATTTCCTAAGTAAATCTTTGAATGTGTTTGTGCTTAATTTGTCTCTTTCCTTTATAGAAACGCACAGATGGACTTCGAAGAACATTGAAGCATCTGGACCCAGGTTTGGCTCATTCTTCGACAGTTGGTCTCTTTAGGGTAGATTTTCAAAAGCTTAGAGGTGAATTTTAAAAGCCAGATGCGTGCATCAGTTGGAGGATGCGCAAATAAGTTGGGCTTCTATGCGCCAACCATATTTTAAAAAGGGCCCAGATACGAGCGTAAATGCCACAGTGCACACATCTCAAATATTTTCAAAAAGGGGCATGGTTTGGGGCATGGCCTGAGATGTGCGCATAAATACTTATGCAACCTAGTGCGACCCCTGCTGTGGATGCTGTGTAAGTTGAAATTTAAAGAAAACTAGGCAGATCTGCAAAGTTTTAAGGGTCTGGGCTAACTGGTGGTAGTGAAAGCTATCAAACCGGGGTGTGTGTGTGTGTGTGTGTGTGTGTGTGTGGAGAACCTATCTTTTAACTGGGCAAACGGGGAACAAACTGGTAAAACTGGAAATGCTGCCATGCGTGCCCTTTTAAAATCCCCTGATTTATGTGGTAAAAGGGGGATTTGCGAGCCCCCACTTAAAATTTGGCACACATGTGCACATGGCCGTGCTATTTCTAACATGCAGGCATATGCATACATATGTTGTAAAATGGCCGCACCTCTGGGTGCGGGCTGACATATGCACGTTAATGTGCACACACGCCCATCGGCTTGAAAGTTGCTGTCTGTGTTGGCATGTATCTGTGCGAAGGTCGGGAGTTACGCAGGTATAGCCGGCCATCTGTAAATGCACCTTTGCATAGCGTCTAAAAAGGGCCAAGCATATTTCGTGTACTGTTACCCACATTAAAAAAGTGTGTCGGGGGGGGGGGGGGGGGGGGAAGAATTTGATGAGGTCAGAGGGCGGGAATGAAGGAGAAACACACACACATATATTAGAGTTTTTCATATGTAGGCATATTTTTTGGCACATAAGTCTATCCACAGATATAGCGCATTTCCACTTTGTAAGTTATATCAGATTTTCAAAGAGACACTATCCAGGTAATGTTTCCTGGAAAATTCACCCCGACTTCCACGGGCACAAAAGTTCCTCTCCGTCTTCTTTCTAGGCGGCAAACTGAAAATTGCGCTGTTCATCTTTAAAAGATTTTCTCTGCTACATGGTGTGACCGTGTTGTGTGAAAGAGTTGTCTCGTTTAAACATTAGACTGTTTTCCTTTGCAAGGGTACAGTCATCTGACTGCTTGTGCTCACGATCCCTCACTTCCCTGTTTCTTTAACCAGCACTTGTACAAGCTATTTGTATAGCCAAAAGCTTCCAGGCTTCCGGCCAGCATGAACGCCTCCACCATCCTGTTGCAGAGTGCAGTTGCGATAGTTGCTCCCATGAAAACAAAACCTCTTGCGTAGATTACAGTGAGATATTCCTTCAGGATGATTGTGTTTTAACTTTGCTTTATTAAAGGTTTTATACAAAAGCGTGTCCAATGGCTATTACCAGAAATTACGTTGTTTCTTTTCAACCCCTGCAAAACCGAGTGAACTTCTCCCCAGGAGCCCAATTATTTTCCTGCAAAAGAGCTCAGCACTTCTAATGTTTAACATTCTGAAATTTCCCTTACCATTATTTTGGAGTAATTATGTTTTTGTCCTTTGCGTGTTTCTCTGCCTTGCTTCCTAATTACTGTACATTTGTTATGGAGATGGCAACACTGTTCTGAATAAAAGTAAATCATGAATGGTTACAGGTTTTTAAATGCGTGCATCCGCAAATAATTTGAGTGGCACATACCATAATACCATCCCGAAAAATGGGGGAGCTGCATGCTAGCCAGATGGACCTTTCCTAGCCTTATCTTTTTAGCTCACCCTAGTGTTCAGTTGGATGTGTGCCAGGGGCTCTGAGCTGTACCTCATCATATTGTAGCCACGCCTCTTCTCATGCCAGGTGTCTTACCAGATATATTGTAGTGTTATGACTTGTGTGGCAAGAAATTGCCACATGGGATATACTTGGTGCTTGGAGATGTTTACCATATATACTCGTGTATAAGTCAATCTCATGAATAAGTCGAGGGTATTTTTTGGGACCCAAAATCAAGATTTATCTGTCACCCGTGGATAAGTCTAGGGTAAAACCTAGGGCTACCCTCCCTGTTCAATCACTCCCTTCCTCCCTATGGCTTCCCTCCCTCTCCCCCATGGCTGCCTTCCCTGTTCAATCACTCCTTCCACCCCCCCCCCCATGGCTTCCCTCCCTCTCCCCATGGCTGCCTTCTCTGTTCAATCACTCCTTCCACCCCCCCCCCATGGCTTCCCTCCCTCCCCCCATGGCTACCCTCCCTGTTCAATCACTCCCTTCCCCGCTATGGCTTCCCTCCCTCTCCCCCATGGCTGCCTTCCCTGTTCAATCACTCCTTCCCCCCCCCCCCCCCCATGGCTTCCCTCCCTCTCCCCATGGCTGCCTTCCCTGTTCAATCACTCCTTCCACCCCCCCCCCCCATGGCTTCCCTCCCTCTCCCCATGGCTGCCTTCTCTGTTCAATCACTCCTTCCACCCCCCCCCCCCATTGGCTTCCCTCCCTCTCCCCATGGCTGCCTTCTCTGTTCAATCACTCCTTCCACCCCCCCCCCATGGCTTCCCTCCCTCTCCCCATGGCTGCCTTCTCTGTTCAATCCCTCCTTCCACCCCCCCCCCCATGGCTTCCCTCCCTCTCCCCCATGGCTGCCTTCTCTGTTCAATCACTCCTTCCACCCCCCCCCCCATGGCTCCCCTCCCTCTCCCCATGGCTGCCTTCTCTGTTCAATCACTCCTTCCACCCCCCCCATGGCTTCCCTCCCTCTCCCCATGGCTGCCCTCCCTGTTCAATCACTCCTTCCCCCCCCCCAATGGCTTCCCTCCCTCTCCCCCATGGCTGCCTTCTCTGTTCAATCACTCCTTCCACCCCCCCCCATGGCTTCCCTCCCTCTTCCCATGGCTGCCTTCCCTGTTCAATCACTCCTTCCACCCCCCCCCCCCATGGCTTCCCTCCCTCTCCCCCATGGCTGCCTTCCCTGTTCAATCACTCCTTCCCCCCCCCCCCCCATGGCTTCCCTCCCTCTCCCCCATGGCTGCCTTCCCTGTTCAGTCACTCCTTCCACCCCCCCCCCCCCATGGCTTCCCTCCCTCTCCCCATGACTGCCTTCTCTGTTCAATCACTCCTTCCACCCCCCCCCCCCCATGGCTTCCCTCCCTCTCCCCATGGCTGCCTTCTCTGTTCAATCACTCCTTCCCCCCCCCTCCCCCCCATGGCTTCCCTCCCTCTCCCCATGGCTGCCTTCTCTGTTCAATCACTCCTTCCACCCCCCCCCCATGGCTTCCCTCCCTCTCCCCCATGGCTGCCTTCCCTGTTCAATCACTCCTTCCACCCCCCCCCCCCCATGGCTTCCCTCCCTCTCCCCCATGGCTGCCTTCCCTGTTCAATCACTCCTTCCCCCCCCCCCCCCCCATGGCTTCCCTCCCTCTCCCCCATGGCTGCCTTCCCTGTTCAATCACTCCTTCCCCCCCCCCCCCCCATGGCTTCCCTCCCTCTCCCCATGGCTGCCTTCTCTGTTCAATCACTCCCTCTCTCCCGAACCCCTCCTCAGACTCACCAAAGTCCCTTTTGGTGAGTCTGGGGAGGTGATTTGGGTGCAATCTCCCACACCTGTGCCGTCTTCTGCCAGTAAATCCCTCCTTCCTGAACCCCCCCAGACTCAGCAAAGTCCCTGGTAGTCCAGCACGAGGCCCAGGAGGGATCTCCCGCTCTGGAGCCGTTGACTGCCAGCAATCAAAATGGCACCAGTGACCCTTTGCCATGGTAGGGGTCGTCTGTTGCTCCTACCATGTGACAGTGGCTGGCCAATGGCACCGGTAGCCCCTTTGACATGGTAAGGGCAAAGGGCGGTTTGGTGGTAAGACAAGAGAATTCTTGGATGTTGGATTAGATATAGAACTCGTAAAAGCCAAAAAATGAAGATGATAAGATCTGAAATAGCCTCAAGTGAAGTTAGCAGAGGTCACCATAGAAAACAGGGAAAATATCCCCTGGTAGTTGTAAGTGAAGGCACCTGGTGCCAGGATCTGGGCTCTGGTTCCAACTAAGCTGTAGGGAAGTGGGGGTCAAAAGAAAATACCTCTGGTCTTTTGATTCATTCAGAAGCTGGTGTCATTTATTTATTTATTTATGTATTTGGCATTTTTATATACCGACAACCGTTTGCACATCGTATCGGTTTACAAATAACTTGGAACTTATAGGCAAGGCCTTTACATGGAACAGTAACTATAATTAAAAGAGAAACAACAAACCAAATTACAAAAAAAAAAAAGGAAAAACTAAATTACAAAAATAATCAGAGACTGTATCACAGAGATTTCAGATATCAATCATATGGTGGGATTAGAAGTCGGGTAGGCCTGTAGGAAAAGCCATGTTTTTAGTTTTTTTTTTTTTTAATTTAGGTGTGGATGTCTCTGTGCGCAGATCTGGGGGGAGGGAGTTCCAAAGAGTAGGGCCAGCGAGGGAAAAAGCTCTATTCATTGTGGAGATCAGTTTTTTTTTTTATTTATTTGTGTTTTTCTATACCGGCATTCACGGGAGTTCGTATCATGTCGGTTTCCATAAAACAAGAGGTGATCAATACATTATAACATACATAACTAAAACATAAGAGTATACATTACAGGAGTATAAACAAGTGCACGGAAGAGAAAGTTACAATAAAACAGGGGTTATTCTAACTGGGATTAGAGTTAAAGGAAAGATAAACAAGTTTAACAAGAAGTAAAACATTGTAGTGATTGGTTTGTAGTGTCTGATTTGTTTGTAGGGTTTGATAGAGTTTGTAGGGTTTGATAGAGGGAGTGCGGAGTGTTCCTTGAAGGGAGGGACGGGTGGGTCTTGTGGAGGTGCGAGGAAGGAGGGAAGGGCAGAGCCAGTGGAGGTTTTCATTTGTAATGCTTTTGTGGATGAGGGATAGTGTTTTGAAAAGGATACGCGGTTGTATTGGTAGCCAGTGAAGCTCGATAAGAGTTGGTGTGATGTCATGAGACGGTGCCTCCCTATTGCCTGCTAATGTTAGCTCCTGAAAGAACAATTTTGTTGCCGTGACTTTTTGCACTGGAAGTCCTCTTTTAATAATATGCAATTTCCAGTGTCTTGGTCTTTGCAAGTTTTCTCATATAATAATGTTATCCCATGTTGGAGCTTTAGCATTTAACATCAAATACTTTTAAAACAGGGGCAAAGTAAAGGCATTGAAACAGTTGCTGATATGATTGGTCATTAAATGTAATCTAACTTTTGTTATGTAACCTTGAAATAAATAAAGGAGGCTTATATACATTGACTTTAGACTTTGAGCACTTAGTAGTTGAGATAATATGTTAAAGTAATTGTAGGTAAAGTTCTGTGTTCTCATTTGCATTTTATAAATTGGATGTCAGGTCACTAATACAGCTTTGCTGGGCAGATGGAAACTCACAGAAAGAAAGCAAAGCAGTAGGAAACTCTACAATCATTTACAGCATTAAGATGTTTTCCAGAAAACTGACTTGTAAATCTCAGAAACTGTTATTTCCCAGTAAGTGGCACTCAAGGTCAAAGTCACCAATTAAAGTTTAATAGTGGCTTTACAAACTGTCTGGCATCCAAACTAGGTGAGGTTTTGAGTGATGCTGGAAGCATTTTGTTATTGCTGTAGATGTTTATTCACAATATACTGTGATAGCGAAACTTATTAGCAAGGCTTCATCATTGTGCTCCTGTACGCATACACAATTTGAGGT
Source organism: Rhinatrema bivittatum (assembly GCF_901001135.1). Classification (NCBI taxonomy): domain Eukaryota; kingdom Metazoa; phylum Chordata; class Amphibia; order Gymnophiona; family Rhinatrematidae; genus Rhinatrema; species Rhinatrema bivittatum. Next base: position 52,907,572 of record NC_042624.1, on the reverse strand, counting down.
ATATTTGTAGGCCCGATACAAGCATCACACTGGATAAGCTGTGTTTTATTTAATCACAGCATTGGCATTCAGTGATGGTGATGCTGTCACTGGTAATCTGGAAATCAGAGGCACTTTTGACTTCTGGATCATTCTGTAGTCTAGTTAGGGTTTGACATGTTACAGGAAGTGTGACTCAGTTATCCACAAGATTGGCTACTAGTTATCACTGACTTTCAACCTATATACTTTATTTCACTCTTGGCTCACTTTACAAGCGTATCTATAAGTGTGGCCAGGCCAGCTTGCTGGCCTGGCCACACTTATAGATACGCAGCTTTAACACTGTGTGTAAATTATATCTTCCCCTGGAAATGAGGAAGCTGTTCAATTGTTATTTAGCTTGATGATGGTTGCTGTGGAGATAGTTTCTTTGCAGGATCTCTGTATGACCCTTGGATATGTGTGTGTGTATAATATAATCATGTCCCTTCTAATCCTTTTTTTCCCTAAGGAAAAAAGGTCTGGTTTGATAAGCTCCTTCACAAATTTATTTATGTATTTCCACATTTATAATGAAGTCATGCTAGGCAGGGGGTACAAAGTATATAGTACAACATAACACACAACTACCTCGGGTGCAATTGCCTACTCTCCCCTAGTTTAATTACCTCCCCCACCCACTTCCCCACAATACTTTGACTCCCTTCCCAGTGTTCTTATTTCATTTGGTAATACACAACAACTATGCCACACCGTTATTCGCAAATGGTCTTTTATTGAATAGATGTGGCCACAGCATAGGTAAATTATACATAGCAATTAAATTACTAACATTACTTACTAAGCATATTCTCCAATTCCCAGGGGTGACCACGTCCTCTGAAATTCAACTTACAAATACTCTATAGAATCATGCTACCACGCTGAATTGCTGTTGGGGACACAAGGCCTTCGAAGCCTCGCCCCTCTGGTCAGCCTGCAATACCCATCTGTCATTACTTACTAGTTGTCTACAGCAACGATGTCCTGGTCCGTCAAAGAGCAGGATTCGCTCATTAAGCAATGCCAAATCAATTTGGTAAGCAGGCCAAGCCCCCCCAATTGTCAAAGCCGAAGATTTGACTGGCAAATCGCCTGGCTCTCTCACCGATGAGATGTAAAATCAAGAATATAGCACTGCTTGTATTTTCTTCCCAACCAGCTCACCATGCATCCCAGGACTTGGTGACATACACCCATGCCATAAGCCCCACGGTAGCAACACTTCACTTACTGGGGCTGCCCACCAACCCAGCCGTGGCTGTATCCCAGAAATGCCAGTGCTGCCCATAAGAAAAAGGCTAGTCAAGCCATTAATATTATTGTCGAATATTGCAAATTGCTGCAGGGATATCCAAGCCTCCATCACTAGCTAAGCACGATGCCACATGGCATCCACATACAAGGCTGACCACAATTTGTATCACAAAAGGGTATGATGCCCTAGTGCTGGGTGTCCCAACCCAAATTCTACTGCCACTGCAGGGCCCTTAGTGCTGGGAAGCATGCCATGACGGCTGATGGGGGGATATGATAGAGGTCTTTGAGATCATGAGAGGTCTTGAACGAGTAGATATGAATCGGTTATTTACACTTTCGAATAATAGAAGGACTAGGGGGCATTCCATGAAGTTAGCAAGTAGCACATTTAAGATTAATCGGAGAAAATTCTTTTTCACTCAACGCACAATAAAGCTCTGGAATTTGTTGCCAGAGTATGTGGTTAGTGCAGTTAGTATAGCAGGGTTCAAAAAAGGTTTAGATAAGTTCTTGGAGGAGAAGTCCATTAACAGCTATTAATCAAGTTTATTTATTAATTGCATCAGTAGCATGGGATCTTCTTAGTATTTGGGTAATTGCCAGGTTCTTGTGGCCTGGTTTGGCCTCTGTTGGAAACAGGATGCTGGGCTTGATGGACCCTTGGTCTGACCCAGCATGGCAGTGTTCTTATGTTCTTATGTTGCTGGGCACCACTAGGTACATTTAATATAGTGTAGTGCCTGCAGAATTAACTTAGGCCACCCAGCCTCTTGCTCCTAAAGAAGGCAAACCATCGAAAGTAGTCTATCCTAAGTTGGAAAAAAAGGGGCCCTTATCAGATGTGCAAAGGAAGGGGTCCAGATAGTTTGTGCTAAATTAATTTTTTGCATAAGTTTGCAAAAAACTAGGCAGAGTGTGCTGCATGTAGTAATAATAATAGAAGGGGAATATGGTATCCCTGAATTACCTGACCTCTAGGGGGTCCACCAGTCATGTTTCTTAAACACAGCTGAATAACCCATGGCACATAAGGGGCTGAGTGAACTCATTGAGAGCTACATGCACAATGGAGATCGTGGTGAAAATGAACGAATGCAGGCCCCCCCCCCCCCCCACTTTGAAGCGCTGATCCCAAGAACACATAAGCAATCTAGCTTGGCATTGCTACAGAATATCAACCACTATCTCTGGCACCACTTCAGTGGCAGACTGCTGTTGTGAGGATAATCACTTTTTTTTCCATTAAAACTATGCCATCCCATCAGTTGGCCATACCTATGGCCCCAGTCAGAAACAGCCCATTTTGGTAACGAAGTATTAGATGCTTCTGCTAAATTAAGTGATTCCTAGGAACAGATCTGCCAAATTGCTTAGGGTTGGGTCTGGAGCCTTGCAGTAAGAATTATAATTACCACCATTATATAGTACAGATTTGCCAGGACCGTGGGATCTTGTGCCGCACTTATGGCCATATCAGAAAACACAAGGATTGTACTGCACGCTGAAAAATGGGAGATGGTGACATGCCCACAATATTATAAGGTCATTTTTAACCAGGTTCCTCTAAAGCTTGTCTACCTGCACTAGAAAGTTGACCAGGGATGTGTATCCAAATATACTGAATTCACCTGCCAGAATGAGGAGATTAGCCAGGAGATAGCATCGAAGCTGCACAAGCAATGATGATGCTTTACTGAACACACAAAGGAAAATTGTACTGCCTGGAAAACAACAATTGTGAGCCAGAAAAACAGGTCTTGGAAGGGAAAGTGGCATGAAGCAAGAACTGTTGGAGACTGTCATGCAAAACTCCTCTGAAGATATGTTGTATATCCCAGTCTTGTACAGCTGGAGTGCTATCAGCGAAGAACACCTGAAAACTAACTCTTCACCATTCTCAACCATAGGAATAGCTGGATAACATGTAGGTACAAGAGGATGCAGCACTCCTCTCGAATAGAATTAGAAATATAGCCGATCAACTCATTCTGGGATTGCCCCAAATATGATAAATAACTTAACATACCAAAGGCTGACATCAAATTTCTTAACACCATCAATGGGTACCCGACATGTTTGTGCTGAGGTCAAGTGACTCATTTGCTACTGCCAGGGGTGAAACCCAGCAGGTGATAGGTGCCTGGGCATCGTAAATGACCTGCTAAGAAAAGAGGGGGTGACACACAGAGAATACTGTCATACAAGTGCTGGAGGAGGGGCCACTGGTACATCTGACCTGCGCTTCACTGACAGACCAGACATGTGTAGGTTAAAGGTGCCTGGATGCCATAAATAACCTGCTAATGAAAGAGAAAAGATGACACAGAAATGATGACATGCATGTGTTGGAGGTGGAGCCCCCCCTGGTACTACCCATTCCAGAGCTCGATTAGTAATTGGTCATTAGCTGAGTGAACCAACAAAATGGACCAGAATTGTTCAAGGAATTGTAGATGTTTTACCTGAGAATTATAGTTGTAATGGAACAGCATGTTTTATAACTGTTGGCTGCCTATTAAAACTAAGGAAATTTATTTTGGTGTCCTTTGCTGCAAAAATATTCCTGATTGTAGAGTAGACAAGATGAGAAAAGCCACAGGACAGTGTTAAGCGCAGTGTTGGGACCGGTTCTGTTCAATATCTTTGTGAGCGACATTGCAGAAAGGCTGAAGGACTTAAATATGTATACCCTGATAGAGAGGAGGTGCAAGGGAGATATGATACAGACCTTCAGATACATGAGAGGTTTTACTGATGCACAATCGACAAACCTTTTCCATTGGAAAGAAATCAGTAGAACTACGGGGTCATGAAATGAAACTCCAGGGAGGATAAACAACATCAGGAAATATTTCTTCATGGAGAGGATGGTGGATGCCTGAAATGCTCTTCCAGAAGAGGTGGTGAAGACGAAAACAGTGAAAGAATTCAAAGGGTCAAGGGATAAACACTGTAGATGCCTAAAGGCTAGAGCAGTGGTTCCCAACTCTGTCCTGGGGACCCCCAGCCAGTCGGGTTTTCAGGATATCCACAATGAATATGCATGAGAGAACCACTGGGCTACAGGATTTGCATTCTAGTGTATGAAAATTCTCATGCATATTCATTGTGGATATCCTGAAAACCCAATTGGCAGGGGGGTCTCCAGGACAGGGTTGGGAACCACTGGGCTAGAGGATGCAAGCAGGGAGGTACTTGCTGGTGCAGCGGTTACTATCCTTAACCAATAAGCCTTCATACTGTTGATTCAACTCCATCATTGCTCTCTGCTCAATTGCAGGAGGAAAAGGGGAATTGGTTTCAGATAGCAACCTACAAAGACCTTGACTTTTGTGGTTTGGGGAAACAAATAAGCATGGGGGTAACTTGCTAATGTGGCCATTACTACCCTTAACCAATAAGTCTGATACTTTTGATGCAACTCCAACATTGCTCTCTTCTTCAACGGCAAGAGGTAACAGGGAATTAGACAGCAACCAACAAAGGCTCTGACTTTTACGGTCTGGGAAATTAAGTATGGGGGTAACCTGCATGGCACAGCAGATACTACCATAAGCTTGATGGGCAGACTGGATTGACCATTTGGTCCTTTTCTGCCATCATTTCTATGTTTCTATGTTGTATGTAAAGTAGGTCACCGGAAAGCCAACTTTTTTTTTTTTTTTACATGGACTCAGACAGTGAAACACTGGCAAGAACATAATCACTGGCAAGTTAAATGTAAAAAGAATTAAGCCAGCCAATAGAGAGTGAGCAGAAAGCCAGCCGTAGAACTAAAGAGAACACCTAAAAGAAAAGCTTTTCAAACCCTGCCCTGCCAGGGGTCACCATCATCCAGGTCAAAAGGACAGCAAGTAGCGAAAGCTCACAGAACGTAAGCACTACCAATCAAGGACTCAGATTGCACCGCGGTGACTGCATTCAAAGCACTTACTCCTAAATTCTTTAATACAAATCAGACTAGCAGCTATTGGTGGCATGGCAGTATAACCCAAGATGTCTGGCAGCACAAGACCAATTGAAATTCAGCATGTCTCTAGCTGGCAAACCCCACCACATAGCCACCATACCTATGGGACTAAAAGTCACGAATTGGGTTTTTTACCCAAAGCAGGCTTGATGGGAAAGAATGGTGTTAAGAGGAGCTGAAGGCTATTTTCTGCTGAATGAGATGCAGCATAGTTGAAAAGCAGCAAAGCTTAGCCATCTTGCTGCCCCTTAAGGTTTGCCGCCCCTGGACATAATTGGGTGCTTATTGACAAATACAGGGCTGAATGCAAATGACCGTCCCCTTTCTCTGTAGCCTGACCGCAAAGCAAATAGCTGCTGCCATTGGCATGAAACTCAATTATTAGGATACTTTCAAGTATGGAGAAAGGATACAGCGCAGCACTGGCGAATTACTAGTGATAGAGCATTGCCCACCCAAGCCCTTCATCCTAGTTGGTAAAGGAGAGCGGGAGAGATGGCCAAGGGATGCCCAACTTCCACACAACTGGCAAATATCAGCAACCCGTTCTGACAAAGGGAATCGGGGGGAAGGCACTGCAAAACCTCGGCATGAATCACAAGAGTATTTCACTGCTCAACCTTCAAGATTTCTAAAAGCAACATTTCCTGATATCAGATTGTCATGTAAGCACATCTTAACTTTGGAGGGGGTTCTCTGCTGTCCAGTGCCAGTAATAAACAAAGATATTTGGGAGAATGGGATCATGCATGCATGTGCTAGCTAACCCCTAAGGTTAAGAGGCTCTGGAACAGAGTACCTAGCTGGCTAGTTTGTCGCAATGCCAAAGGACCCCAGAGCTGCTTCTTCTGGACGAAGTCTTGCAGCCAGTGCCCTAGCTACATATATGAAGGTGGGCCATTGGTGGAGGATCCCCTCACAGGGAACACAAGCATGACATGTCCAAATCTGAACACTCTCATTATTCAGCAAATGGTATACAGAAATTTGTGGTCAAGAAATATCAGTATCTGCCTTGAGACCAAACTGGAAAAGGCAGAATATCAAGTTTTCATAATTAAATATATAATTAACACAGGGCCAAGTGCTGCTGGGAAGCTATCTCCAGCTGGGGCAAATGCAATTTACCATGTGTGAAGATGGCTTCTTGCCCTGCTGAAGCCCTGAAAGAGCGGGGAGGGAATCCAAGCACCTCAAAATCTACCACATGGCTCATAAGGAGTGGGGTGCCCAGTCTTTGAAGTGGCAACAGACTCCAGAAGCAGTCACAGCCCGGCTGCATCTCCTTTACCTGCTCTGTGCTGGGGCCTGTCTCCCGCCCAAAACCCAGTGAGCAAGACTGCATCACTCATGTTCCACTGCACAGCCCCCAACCACTAACACGCCATGAGAGACAGAGGCTGTTGCAGGGGATGCGGCTGCAAAGAGAACATCTGCATGGGTGGGGGATGTTTGACTCTCTGGAGCTCTGGGTGATACGCTGCCACTCTGCCAAATTGCCAGTAAGCAAAGCCATTGGCACCATGCAGCCGCCCCAGATATACTTCCTGCACAGCTGGGCTCAATCCCAACTCGACCATGCTGCCAGAGATTCTGCATCACTTGCCAGCAGATACGAGGTATCCCACCCAGCATGTCCCACATCTGTTTTGCAGGACACAGCAGGCCATGTACCTAGACTAGAACCCCGGCCACTATCGTCCCAGCACCACATCGAGTGCACATACTGTGAGGGCTAACAAAATGGAGAATAAACCCTGCAGAGAGGACTTCGCTGGCTGCCACAGGAGAGACCAGATTGAGTAGCAGCAGCAGACCAAACAAACCAGCGCTCCCCTCAAAAACACGCCACCAAGCCAACTCTGTCCTGCACCATCAGTGGTGGGGAGGCCGGACTGCCCTGCTCGGTGAGAAAGCCACATTCTTGTCATGCAGCTGTATTGTGGCGCGTCACTGCCTCCCCCCGCGCCCCCCACAGTAGCATACCCCCCGGCTGCGATATGTGCCACGCTGCGAATCCAATCCCAGCAAAGGCCCCAGAGGTGAAAGCTCTTCTACCCACTGGGCTCTTGTGGCCTTGCCTCTCCCACCTACTGGCCACGTACCCACTCCTCTGACCTGCTAATAGAGATAGGGGCCACTGGTCCCCAGGCAAACATGAGCTCAGTGGGCCTTTTTTTTTTTCATGTTTGCACACATCTGCACTGCCACCGCATGAAGGCCTTTTGGCTCAGGACACCGCAGGGGCCCGAGAATATCATCAGGAGAAGTTGAGCAGATGCCACGGTGAAGGCAGAGCTGCAAGGTGAAACTTCAGCAAGGCCTGCCCCGATGCACCACACTGTCACGAAGGCCCGTTCTGAGGCCGCCCTACCCCTCAACTCATGGCACCCGAAGAGGCCATGGCCCTGTAAGCAGCACCCCTGCAGCAGAGAGGAAGGTTTTTCTGCTCTTCCCGAATGGCACATGACCAGATTTGGAGTGGAAGTCACTGGGAGTGGTCCCAAGATGGAAAAGGCCTATTACCTGTCAGGTAAGCTCCTCAAAAAACCACCGAGGCTTCTGGGCAGGCCTGCCAGCCCTTAAATTGTGCTCGGTGGCCCACCCTTAGCTTCTTACCCTCCCCTGCTTCGGAGGTGTTGCACTTCTATGGTTCTGGCCACCCCTCCCCCCCCCCCCCGCCTTTATCTGGGAGGCGGCCACATAAAACCACAATATTCTTCATATAAAAGCACAATAAGGGATTTTCTAATATTAACATGCACATAAATTAAAACATTACAATTGAACACTGAAACTATTAAAGCAAGCTAAAAAGATAAAATAATCTCAATAGTCACCACATGCTTCAGTGAACAACAAGGCTTTCAGTTTCTTTCGGAAAGCTTTAAAATCAGTTATTATTTTCAAACGTTCTGGTAATGAGTTTCACAGGAGAGGACCAATCACAGAGAAGGCCCGATTAAGTGTCTCTTGGAAATGGGCCTCCTTAGTGCTTGGAATATTATGGAGCAAGTGTAATGCTTAGAATCTCAAAGGACGAGTGGTAACATTTTTTTACCATCTTGGAAAGGTAATCTGGCAGACTTCTTTGAGGTGCTTTTAAAATCAAGGTTATTATTTTGAACTTTATGCGCTGAGAAACCGGTAACCAATGAAGGCTGCACAGAACTTGTGTAATATGCTTGTATTTGGAAGCTTTTGATATTAGTCTCATGGAATTTTGTGGTGGACGCAAATGTATTTTAGGGAGTCCGGTATACAAAGAGTTAGTCGTCCAGCGTTGTAAGAATAAAGGCCTGGACTATTGTACGAAAATCGATTTTTTTCCAGGAATGGCCTTAAATGACGCATCCGTTTAACTTATATATAATAACCATTGGCAAGAACAGATCTAATCTGAGGTACATAATTCAGAGCAGTGTCAAACTGAAACCCTAAGTTACGACTTTGAATCGAATTTGCACACTTTGAATTGTTAATTCTATAAGGTTACAGTATTTCTTTTCTGGAGATCCCCAGAAATTTGGTTTTAGATAAATTTAAAACCATGGCATTGTCTTCCCCTAAACACGAATATATCATTTGCTTAGTGATAATTTACATAGTTGAACCCCCTCCATCCCTTTTATTTAATTGTATTTCTCTGGGGCCAAGAATTTACTCTCTTCTGCAGCGGTGTCTGATTAAGAACCCTGCACAATAGCAAAGTAGCTTTCTCATCCTGAATACTATCCTGAATTTTATACACAGCATCACTTGCCTAACTTTAGTGAAGGTTTTCTGACTTGTATGCTAATGAGCAGCTTGTTTTCCAGAATGATTTTCAGTTCCTTTTGATGGGTGCTTTCAGAAAGCATTGACCCATTCAGTTTGCATTCTGCATGCAAGCTCTTTGGGTGTAAGTGCATTGTTAAGCACCTTTGAATCACATTTTTCACTGGTCATACCTTTATCCCAGGATGTCAAGATTCCTTTGTAGGAGAGTTGTAACTAGTATCTTTACAACCTAATGCAGCTGTGATGTCATCACTAAAAAACCTCCTCTTCCAGATCATATATAAATGGGAATGATCCTATGATCCACTTGCCATGCCGTGCCATTATCATAGTTTTGGCTATTACTACTTTCAGTCAGTTGTCATACAAATTTGTTTAATTTATACTGATGTATTAGTTACAGTATTCATTTTTATGTGTTTTTTTGTACTAGTAATATTTTGACTGCTACTCATAGAAACATTTAGCATTCATTTAGGTGAATATACTGTAGTAGAAATTGGCTGAGATTTTTAACACTTTCACCTATCAAAAGTTAACTTGGAGATTGATTAACTAAGCTTTTTTTCCCCCGCAGACATAGAATGGAAATAAATCAGGCCCTTGATTTGTTGAATATGTCAGTTTATTTTTACCTGTACATTCAGATTAATAACATGTAGAAAAATGAAAGCAAGCAAAAAGTCAATTGTATATCTTTGATAAGTCCCAGGGGCACTGCTAGTTGTGTGGAACTCCCACAAGTGCTACCTGACAGCATTAACAATGTCATCCATGGCCCTTAATGTATGGCTTGATAACCTAGTCTGAGGGTCTAAGTTAATGCAAACACCCCCATTCATGCTGCAGAGAGTTTATATTAGCCTAGCCCTTCAAACTTACTCCCAAAAGTATGGAAAGGATAAACCTGGCAAATATATAGTAGGAGCTGTCAAATCTTTTACTTAAAACTCCTTGCAGACAAACCAGAAATTTGAGTTGAGAAAGAATGCTGTGGAACATGTTCTGACTTTAAAAACAGCTCTCTTCTTTGCAAGCAAAGCTGACATTAGTTTGAAAAGCAAATGAAAGAAATGTAGTCCACAGGTTACTTTGTGGATCAATAATTCAAAGATATCTACAGGTTCCTTAATTGGTGTCTTGGATGGTACATTTTAAATTTTTTTTTTTTTTTTAAGGATTTTGCATGGACACGGGTACATGTGAAATGTAAAGATCAGTGCGAAGTATGCACTCTGTAAGCTGGTATGTACGCTATAACATGTTAGGAATCAAATGAGCTTCAGTGATATAAGCGTGCAAGAGTTACTCAAAAGCCCTTTAGATGCATAACAAAGATATATGTCTAAATGACAAGTTTTGGTATATTCACCCTCTTATCTGGGTAGCTAAAAAGCCAGATTTAAAAAAGCATTCTGGGGGCATAACTGGGAGGAGCTACTTATCCGGCTAACTTAGCTCTAGATTCATCAAAATAATGCATTGATAACAAAGAGGGGTGAGTTTATGGAAATTGGTAAGTTACTGCACCATGTAGTAACTTACTGCTTTGCATCAGTATTATTGCATGTGAGAGGGGAGAGAGAGAAACAGAGACTACCTATAAGGCACTCATAGTAGGGAAGTATTTATATCTCTATAGAAGGGCCATCTAATAGGTCGAGGTGAGGTGTTGGTGGTAGTTTAGGGTTTAGGGGCCAGTTTCGCAAGCTGGGTGAGATAACATAGTACAAAATTTCGTGTCTCTTTTTTCTGTTTTCAATTTATCTGCATTAGATCTTTTTACAAAAGGTATTATGATCATTCCATATTGTTACATATTTTATGGATTACATTTTTTTAAATAAATTTGTAGTTTTCAAGTGCTTATAGTGTTAACTTCTGTTTTAGGTTTAAATACATTAGTTCCATAAAACTACATTCTTTCACAAAAACTACTGCTTTGTTAGGATTTACATAGCAACATCACAGAAACAGGGTCTGAGCACATTATGAAATGTAATAATTCTTCACGTATCCGCTTTACACCCAAGTGCCGGTAATTTGTACTCCAAAAGTATAAAGGAATAAACCTCGCCCCTACCCAAAATTCTAATACAGACCCCTCCCATAACCACCGCTGTCACCCCCCCCCCCCCATCTCCCTTCTCCCTCTTAGTCATGGTGCCAGCTGACCTGAGGCTCCCCATTACCTCGCATGCTTTTCTTTTTTTCCTTCAGAAACATTTCTCCAGTGTACACCAAGACTTTGTGCTTTGGGAAAGTAACCTTTGGCATGCAATAGAGCTAAGAGAGGTGTGGTTGCTATTAGATGGTCATATGTGCCAGCTTTGAGGAGAAGCTATAGGGATGTAATTATATAACCATGCCCTTAGAACTTCTTTCTGTACAAGAAATCTCACATTCATCTTGTAACAATGTCCTCTGTCCACAGGGATCAGGCCCACCAAACAGGGGGTCCTATGCACAGACTTCACTGGTCACCAGTAGCATATTACATATAGGGATGTGCAGACCAAAAGTTTATGTTCATAAGTCCATAAGTCGAAAGGGGGGGTCAATTTCGGTCAATATGGACATATGGAGAATTCCATAAGTTGAGTCTATGTCCATACGTGCAAATAAAAATTTAAACCCCTCACCCTCCTTAATCCCCCCCCCCAAGACTTACCAAAACTCCCTGGTGGTCCAGCGGGGAGTCAGGATGCCATTTCTGAACTCCTTTGCGAGGAGCACATGACGTCGGCGTCACGTCGGAGTGACGCGGCGTCACGTGATTCCCCGCGCGTTCGCTCCGGGACCCTCGTTGCACCCAAAAGGAACTTTTGGCCAGCTTGGGGGGTTTACATTTTTATTTAGGATCAGCAATCGCGATTTCCAACGTATTGAACATAGCTATGTTGAATAAGTTGGAAATCAGATCGTTTTCGCCTCATCACTTTTTTAAGTTAAAAAAAAAAAAAAGTTGCGTTTTACATTTAAGTTCAAAACGAATGCACACCCCTAATTACATATTACTGTATTGTTTCAGAGAGCCGATCCAGTACATTTTATTAGTTCAGCTCCAGTTCAACGGTAACTGAAGTTTCTCTCTTTTAGCTCTCGTTTGATTTAAGAATGATACAGTAATTGGCTCAGTACATTTCAATTGTTTTGAATCACTTTACACTGAAAAAAACTATCAGGTTTTAAAATGAGTACATTTTTGAAATTGGCAATAACTGAAGGTACGCCCGTCAAGATATTTGACTTTTGTGACAGTTTTGGCCCTCTGAAAAGGTGAAGGATATTGAAAACATCATTTTGAGATTGTCAGCAAAGGTTTTTGGGGTTGGGGTGGGAGCTGAGGAACAAGTTAATGGCTCAATTAATCAGAAATTTAAGTTACAGTATAGTTCTGGCGTACTCTGGGGCCGATGTAATAAGGTGCAGCTGAAGCAGCCATGGGCTTGTACGTGCATGTATGCAGGTTTGTACGTGCGTTTTCCCACGCAAAGCCCTATATGGGGATGTAATAAGGGTTTTATGTGCGGGGGAAAAAGCGTGTGTGTGCGAATGCATGCAAATGGCATGCAAAGGAGGTGAATGTCTAATCAAGGGCAATGCCGAGATCCGTGCTAATGCTGATGCGGGATTTTTACTGCCACGGTCAGGGCTGGAATTAAGTGACAGCGCTGTCTCAGGAGCTATTTTATTCTGTTGCTTGCCTTGGGGTGGTGTGGTTGTGTGTCCGTGCAGCTCTGGTGAGATTTCAGTGATGGAGATTTCTGATTGTGTCCAGCTGTTCCTGATGCTATGGTCTGCCTTAGGGCTTTGCCAAAGGATGACAGCAGCAGAAGGTTTGGCAGGTGACAGAGGTCGTGGCAGGAGAGAGAAAATCCGGAGGGAGCAGGCGGAGGAGAGGGATCGTGAGGAGCAGGCTGTTCCGGCTAGATTCAGGATTAGCTAGGCGTCTTTCTGGGCACCCGAGCTTCCTGATTCATGCCCAGCTGAGTGCTTATCTTGGCCACCGAGCTTCCTGATTCATGCCCAGCTGATTGCCTATCTCGGCGCCCAAGCTGCCATATTCGTGATTAGCTAGGCGCCTTTCTGGGCGCCCGAGCATCCTGATTAACACCCAGCTGAGCGCCAATCTCGGCGCCAGAGCACCCATGAAAATATTTGCCATGATTTCTACAGCACACAGTTATTCACAATATTAAAAATAAATTCCAGGGTCATACTTTCACTGAATAGAGGGACCCATTCACTCGCTACCTTTTATGCGCGTATTATCGGGGCGGATTTTCTACGCGGATGTGGCCGCTTGTTACATATGGCCTTACCGCACTTAGGTTTGCGCGTTTCTTCATATGTGTGTGGATTTCTGCGTGCAAATAATTTGCATAATTTTTTTTTATATCCCACTGAAGCACCAGCTTTAGCTGCCTGCGGTGATCAAAACCCACGCACATAACTAGCGCTTTACAACTAGTGCCTGTTTTGCTGCAGGTTTACATCGGCCCCTCTGTTCTCAACCTAAATATCTACTTCAGCAGTGTGCATGAAAAAAAATGTGTCCTGCAATGTGTGGTTACTTATTTGTTTCCATACTTTTTCTCACTTGCAGAGTTTCCGATTGGACACTAATTTCTCATTTTTCTTAATTCTTTTTAGTTTATAGGATAGGACTCTAGTACACTTACTGCTCCTGGGGAAAAAAACTGGATTTTTATTCAGGTTGTAATACTTCTACCCATTATAGGGAAATTAGAAGTAACAATGCAAAAATAATTAGGAGACAGGAAGTCACTTAGGATAATATTATATTTATTGCAGTTATAGAGGGTGATTTTCAACAGTGCGCGCAAGTCAGCATATTCACATATAAGTATTTGAAGACAAAGTATTGCTTGTATTTTATAAACTGTGTGGTGGGAGCAGCACCCTATATCCGTGCACTGCAAGTATGCGAATATATTTCAGTGCACACACATTTTTAAATGCAGAGAGCCACATATTTTCTCTACCTATGGGTATAGGAAGTTTGTGGCTCCTTGCATTAAAAAAGTACACACACAGGGATGGTACCTTTCAAACAGGCATGCGGGTGCACATGTATGCGTATACATCAGTGTGAGCCAGGGAATATAGCAATTTTAGAACATACGTGCACATATGTGTGTATGCTATAAAATAGCCTAGGCGAGCCTATGTGTGTGCCCTGTTTTACAACTGGGTGCGTCTAGCTGTGCACATCTGAGTATGAGGCGCACAAGAGTTTTGGGATAGTTCAGTGGAGTTCTGAGCCAGAGCATGAAAGGGCAGGAGTGCTGATAGGAAGTACTGTAACAGAGGAAACACGCCCTCGGCCAGGGACAAATTCACCAAGGAAGTTAAAACCTCACTTAAAATGGGCACAAAACGTGTGACAAATGTTAGTCACAATATCCACTATTTCACTTTGGGAGACCTGCAGAAAGCTTTCCCCATTTCCCTTCATCTATTAAACATTCACTGACAAGAAGTCAGCATTTCCACTGAAAGAGTTAGAGAAACATTTCATCTTTTCAGATAAAAAGGAAGCAAAAGACTTGGTCATCTCAGGCATTAGAAATGTATTTCCAGAATTTGTGGTGGAAGTTGCGAGAGATTTTTACAACATAGAACAACTCTCTAGGCTAAGAAGGAGCAGAATTGATATAATTAGAGTAATACTCCCCTTTTTACAACAATCAATGGCAAATCAATATTCAGATAGAATAGACTGGTAGATTTCTAAATTTTTATTAGTTTTATTCATGTGCCACATATGCTGAGCTCACTGGAGTCAGTGCTAAAAGCCAGTAAATCATTAGAAAACCAAGGGGCATGATGATTACATCTATCATGTTTGCTTCTAACAGGAGCAACTGAGTCTAATGCAGTCAGAATAGTCTGCTGGTGAGAAACAGCAGATTCTGCATCATTGCAGCTAATACTATCAAGCTGAGGTAACCATGCAGAACATAATTGTTCAGTCTCAAATTTTCCTCTACTGGTAAAAAGATTTTGCTGGAATATAAAATAATGTAGAGGGAATAAAAAATCACTACTTTAAAAGATAACAATCAATGATCTGATCAAGCAAGGAACAGCATCACAAGAAAGGGTAAACGAATAACGGGCCAATTGTTCATCCTGAAGGAATACTAAATCTAGTGTATGGCCATGTTTGTGAGTAGGTACACATATCATCTGTGTCCAGCCAAGGGGGGGGGGGGGGGGGGGGACGACGACATCGAGTTAAAAAAAAAAAGTCACAATAATCAGATTAGAGATCAGCATCCAGATGTAAATTAAAATCACCCAATATTAACAAGTTCTTACAATCAGCTTTAAAGAACAATAAAAGATCTGATAAACTGCTAGGAAACATGTTAAACACATACATCTCAATTACTGGCAGTTAATATTAATGTCTTGAAATTAGGTATTAATTCATTTGCATGCTCTTTTAAATTAAGAGTGGTTTTAGCAGCAATAAGCAGACCAACCCCTCGTCAACCTAACATAGGTCTATAGTGCACCAGCGGAGGTAGATTAAACAGAGCAACGTCGGCATCTCGAAGCCATGACTCTGTAACACAAAACAAATCGAAGCAGAGGAAGCTAGAAAATCAAATACAATAGGGAGTTTCTTTTTAATCGTTTGTGTATTTACTGACATAACAGATTGCATGTAGTGATATCCAGCTGAAACGGAAGAGCAATAAGGAATATCAATAAGCATTCTATCCGAAGGAGAAATGTGCAAAGTGATGAGAGATCACTGTAATGTCTGCGATCATAGGGGGAGGATGGGGCTCAACTTCGGGGAAAACTAAAAGCCTGGGGTGCACATCAATTAGGGGATGCGTGAAGCAGTCGGGCCCACGCGTGCCGATCGTATTTTAAAACGCGCCCATGTATGCGCGTAAGAGCCATGGTGCCCACATCCCAAATATTTCCAAAAAGGGCAGTATGTGGGCATGGCTTGGGTGGGGACTGGCCAAGGGATGTGCATGTGATTGCTTATGCGCCTCGGCGTGTGCCGAGGTCCCCTGCCATGGAATTTTACTTTTGCTTGGAAGATGTGTTTCCGAGAGCCTAGCTGTTAACTGGGAGAACTGGTGGGCGAACTAGTAAACTGGGAATGGTGGGGGCGCGCGCCCCTTTTAAAATCCCCCAACCAATGTGGTAGAAACAATTATATAACTTAAAGACCACCCTAATGAATTATTTAAGTCAACATGACAAAAAAAATCAATCAGAAAACAAAAAAACAATTGAAAACCCACTACACGGGGCCCCTGAACAAAAAAACACACAGAAAAACCCATGCACACAATGCATCCATCCATACATATAACTAAAAACAATATCACAACCCCTCACCCAGAATCCAACAGGATTGCTGGTACATTGACCAATAGCTAAAAAGTGTTCATTATTGGGCATCTGTCCTTTGGAAAAAGTTTAAAAGTGATTGTTGGATTGTTGAATGGCTCCTTAGGCATTAGGGAGAGATGATCGTATATGGTTGAATGTACTTCAAATGGACATTTGAGTACTTGCTCAAATAAGCAGTGACCAGAAATGGAATCGCCAAACATTTTCTTCTACTAACAGTGACAAATAATTCAAGACAGAGAAAAGTCTTTGTTTTTATCTTGAATAAGGATTATAACATTTAATAAAATATATATTTGTCCCTGTTTCTAAATCTTGTTTTTCCATTTTTTGTCAGCTGACAAATAGAGTGCTTTTTAGCTATTGATTTAGTGTGCACTGTTTTGAATTACTGCGCACTAAAAATGAGGAAAGAAAAAAATAGATTTTTATGTTGTTTTCTTTAAAAAATGAAACGATTGATGTCTGTCATTTCAAATGAAAGTACATCCCTTAAGGAAAGCATGTGTAGTGCATGCCATTGGTGCCAGCGAGAAGATGCAAATGACACCTTCCTCCTGTACTTAAGCAGCAGTAATGTCATACTCTGTTTGCTCTTCAGCCGTGAGGGTGTATTCCACATCCTTTTCCCCTGCAGAATGATTGTGCAGCTCCAGGTCTTCCACCTCTGGTCTGTCGCTCTCTTGGACTCCTGCAGAATGGCTTTATATTGCATTAAAAAAAACTCTGTAGTTTTATTTGCATGTGAAGTCATCTCTAGGACAGCCATGTAAAAGATTTGAATTGTGCATACTGATTTTGCTATCTTGATAAAATAGTATGAGGCCAATATTAAAAATGATGATAAATGGATAACTTATCCAGCTAAAGTTATCCAGATAAGTTATTATGGATATTCAGCAGAATAATATCCCAAAATAAAGTTAACCGGTTACCTGCAGCGGATAACTTTAAACCTAACCGGCTACCTTTGAATATCCTCGCCTAGGTTTAAAGTTATCCATATTAAATATATTTGGAGAACTTTAGGATTAACCAACTATATTTAAAAGAATATAGCTGGGTAAGTGTCAATCTCTTTTTAAATTAAAAAACAACTGTGCCTCGCGGTCCTGGCAGCCAGATTCCTCAGTCCCCCCCCTGGTATTACAGAAAATGGGTCCTGCACTCGAGCCCCCCACCTCTCCAACCCCTCCTACCAAAATTTAAAATAGAACATGTCTGGGTTTGTTCCTCACCCCTTGCCACTTCTAGGATGGTCAAAATAAGATTGCAGTGGCCCACTCCTCTCTCTCTCTCTTTCATCCCCCCCCCCCCCCACCGCATTCCCAACCTGAACTGACTCACCCACCCTGCACCTTATCAAAACTCTTTGTGCTGCTGGGATGGTGGTACTTTGGTAGCTCTTCCTGCGTAGCTCTGACAGCAGCGCCTACTGTGATCCTGGCAGCAGGAAGGGGTTTGGAAAGGTGCCAGATGGCTGGGAGAATTCAGGTTCAGGTGTCAGGAGAAAGGGTGAGGAGTGGGCCCCAATGCAATTTTATTGTGGCAAACCAGGGAAGGGAGTGCTGGTGAAGGAACTTAGTCCTATTCCATTTTTAAAGGTGGCTTAAAGGGGGTTTTTGGGACTCTGGCTAACAGGACCCTTTTCCTGACATTGGGGTCAAGGTCAGGGAGACACGCGAGAGAGAGATCACCACTTAAAGCCTGAAGTTATCCGGGACCTGCTCCTGGGGCCAGCTAAAATCATTGTTAGTTGCATGCGCCCCCAAACTCCCCTCTTATTTGGATAAATTCTAGTTGGATATTGACTTATCCCGCTAAAGTGTGACATGTCTAAGATATTCCAAAGTCATCATTTAGCAGGGTAACTCACATGTTCTTGGGCTATCTGCCTTTGAATATTGACCTCTAAAGTCTTTTACTGTAATGTATGTACAACTATTTCAGTTTGTCTCACTTTTCATGCAGCATTACTGCTGTGGGATATCATTAAGTACTGTGAAAGTTACTAGCTACTTAGCTGTGCTTATGCAAATCTACTGAAAGGTTTATTTTTTGCACTTAATTGTGTGAAAGCTGTTAAAGATGCTATTGTCCTTCAAATCAGCTCCAGTAGCTCTTCTCCTGTGGAGAGACTCTAGAGAAAAGAACTGATAAATCATTAAATCAAAAGACTAAACTTTTGTAGCTGTTTAAAGTGATGAGTGGATACGGTTTAGCTTGATAAATCAGTTCCTTTCTGAACTCTGATCCACGGCGTGTTAATGGTCATTTGCCACAGTAGTTTAATTACCTTCCCACTGATCATCAAGTCTATAAATGAAGATAGAGCAAGAGAATTTGGACTAAGTAAAATCATCCATGGTTACAATATTTTTTTTAAAGATGTATCAATACATTTTAGAGGACTTTCAATCTTTATAAACCATCGCAACTTTATTAACTCTGAATTCTGGAGAAATTTCTCAAACTCATATTCTAGTATGGCGGAAATCAGCCACAGTACTTATTCCCACAGGTCTTTAGATGAGAGAAATATCTCTTACAATGGTATTTATTTATTTATTTATTAAATTTGAGTTTTTCTAGACCGACATTCATTGGGAAGATCACATCAGTTTACATGGAACAGGAAAAGCTGCGTATATGCTTTACAATGAACTGATAACATCAATACATAAAATAGGGTAGGTTGCTTACATAGAGGGAGATGAACTCTGTAAATAAAATACTGGCATAACGGGGTTAAATAGCAGGAGGAGAGATAAGGAAAGAGGTAACATACAAGATAACTTGGTAAACGAATAATCACATGGAGATAAGAAAATTAACCAAGGGAAAAATTACAGTGCAGTTATAGTAGATTATACATTATGTGGGGGGAGC
Source organism: Rhinatrema bivittatum (assembly GCF_901001135.1). Classification (NCBI taxonomy): domain Eukaryota; kingdom Metazoa; phylum Chordata; class Amphibia; order Gymnophiona; family Rhinatrematidae; genus Rhinatrema; species Rhinatrema bivittatum. Next base: position 52,888,242 of record NC_042624.1, on the reverse strand, counting down.
AGAAAGAGACTAGGGGCAGGTAGTCGTGGCAGCGATAAGAGAATAAATGGCAAGATAGAATTGAGTTGAGGTTGTTGCAGGGAGGACGAGCGGGTGTGAGAAGATCAAGTGAAAGCTTGTTTGAATAGCCAGGTTTTCAGTTTTTGTTTGAATTTTTTTTGGGCAGATCTCTTGTCGTAGGTCAGTGGGCATAGAGTTCCAGATTGCAGGCCCAGCAATGGATAGATTACGCTGTTTTGTGGTGGTAAGATGTGGAAGCTTAGTGGGAGGTGTGTGTAAGGTTGCAATGTAGTGAGATGCAATGGGTCTACTGGAGGTACGAAAATGTAGGGAGTCATTGAGCCAATGCATATTATGGGTGTGTAAGGTTTTGTGTATGATGGATAGGGTCTTATAGCGGATTCGAAATGCAATAGGGAGCCAGTGTAATTCTTTGAGGATGGGGGTGATATGTTCCGTTTTGCGAGTGTTAGTGAGAATGTGGGCGGTGGCATTTTGCAGCATTTGGAGTGGGGAGATTTTGTTTTTGGGAAGGCCTAGAAGGAGGGCGTTGCAGTAGTCAATTTTCGAAAAGATCATGGACTGGAGTACTGTGTGGAAGTCGTTGAAATGGAGGAGGGGTCTTAGTTTTTTTAGTGTATGAAGTTTGAAATAGCATTCTTTCATTGTGGCATTGATACATTTTTTTTTAGGTTTAGTTGATTGTCAATGATGACGCCTAGCTCTCGTACATGTTGTGAGGTGGAGATAGTAGAGCGGATGCTGATGGGTTGGGATCGGGTGATGTTGTGTTGGGGTGATATGATCATGATTTCTGTTTTGGAAGTGTTGAGAGCGAGGTTGAGGTTAGTGAGGAGGGTGTTGATTGCGGCAAGGGCAATTTCCCAGGTTTTGATGGAATTGGGTAAGGAATCATTAATAGGGATGAGGATTTGTACATCGTCCACATATATGAAGTGCGTAAGACCCAGCTCAGAGAGGAAGTGGCAGAGTAGTAGCAGGTAGATGTTAAAAAGTGTAGAGGATAAGGAAGAGCCTTTGGGAATGCCTTGTGATAGGTCGATGGCTTGGGATTCGGTGTTGCCTATTCTGACTTTGTATTGTCTGTTGTTTAGGTAGGATTCGAACCAGCGAAGTGGGATGCTTGAGATGCCAAATTCCTTGAGCCGGTTGAGTAGGATGTTGTGGCTTATGGTGTCGAATGCAGAGGAAATATCTAGCAGTGCAAGGATGTAAGAATGGCCTTTGTCCAGTCCTTTGAGAAGGGAGTCTGGGAGCGAGATCAGGAGGGTTTCCGTGCTGAAGTGTTTACGGAAGCCAAATTGTGATGGGAAAACAATATTGTGTTTTTCTAGAAAGTCAGTTAATTGGGTGTTTACAACTTTTTCCAGAATTTTCACTAGGAAGGGTAGGTTAGAGATTGGGCGATAGTTGGTTAGATCGGTGGGGTCAAGCTTTGGTTTTTTTAGAATAGGTTTGACTATAGCTTGTTTTAGTGAAGTTGGGACATCTCCAAGTGTGACTGAGCGGTTGATGATATTGGCTAGAGGTTGAGATATTATGTTAGGGATGGTCAGGAGTGATTTCGTAGGAATCGTATCAGATGACATAAGAACATAAGAAATTGCCATGCTGGGTCAGACCAAGGGTCCATCAAGCCCAGCATCCTGTTTCCAACAGAGGCCAAACCAGGCCACAAGAACCTGGCAATTATCCAAACACTAAGAAGATCCTATGCTACTGATGCAATTAATAGCAGTGGCTATTCCCTAAGTAAACTTGATTAATAGCAGTTAATGGACTTCTTCTCCAAGAACTTATCCAAACCTTTTTTGAACCCAGCTACACTAACTGCACTAACCACATCCTCTGGCAACAAATTCCAGAGCTTAATTGTGTGTTAAGTGAAAAAGAATTTTCTCCGATTAGTCTTAAATGTGCTACTTGCTAACTTCATGGAATGCCCCCTAGTCCTTTTATTATTCGAAAGTGTAAATAACCGACTCACATCTACTCGTTCAAAACCTCTCATGATCTTAAAGACCTCTACCATATCCCCCCTCAGCCGTCTCCTCTCCAATCTGAACAGCCCCAACCTCTTCAGCCTCTCCTCATAGGGGAGCTGTTCCATCCCCTTTATCATTTTGGTTGCCCTTCTCTGTACCTTCTCCATCGCAACCATATCTTTTTTGAGATGCGGCGACCAGAATTGTACACAGTATTCAAGGTGCGGTCTCACCATGGAGCGATATAGAGGCATTATGACATTTTCCGTTTTATAAACCGTTCCCTTCCTAATAATTCCTAACATTCTGTTTGCTTTTTTGACTGCTGAAGCACACTGAGCTGTCGATTTTAAAGTATTATCCACTATGATGCCTAGATCTTTTTCCTGGGTGGTAGCTCCTAATATGGAACCTAACATCGTTTAACTACAGCAAGGGTTATTTTTCCCTATATTCAACACCTTGCACTTGTCCACATTAAATTTCATCTGCCATTTGGATGCCCAATCTTCCAGTCTTGCAAGGTCCTCCTGTAATGTATTACAGTCCGCTTGTGATTTAACTACTCTGAATAATTTTGTATCATCCGCAAATTTGATAACCTCACTCGTCATATTCCTTTCCAGATCATTTATATATATATTGAAAAATACCGGTCCAAGTACAGATCCCTGAAGCACTCCACTGTTTACCCTTTTCCACTTAACCATTTAATCCTACTCTCTGTTTCCTGTCTTTTAACCAGTTTGTAATCCATGAAAGGACATCGCCTCCTATCCCATGACTTTTTAGTTTTCATAGAAGCCTTTCATGAGGGACTTTGTCAAACGCCTTCTAAAAATCCAAATACACTACATCTACCAGTTCACCTTTATCCACATGTTTATTAACCCCTTAAAAAAATGTAGCAGATTTGTTAGGCAAGACTTCTCTTGGGTAAATCCATGTTGACTGTGTTCCATTAAATCATGTCTTTCTATCTGCTTTACGATTTTGATCTTGAGAATAGTTTCTACTATTTTTCCCGGCACTGAAGTCAGGCTCACTGGTCTATAGTTACCCAGATCACCCCTGGTGCCTTTTTTAAATATAGGGGTTACATTGGCCACCCTCCAGTCTTCAGGTACAATGGATGATTTTAATAATAGGTTACAAATTTTAACTAATAGATCAGAAATGTGGGTGTAATGAAGGTTTCATTTTCTTTAAAAGTGATTCTATTTCGGTGGAAGCAGTGGTCTCAAAGGAGTTAAGGGAGGCAAGTGGGTTTTTTGGAAGGGCTTTAGTGTCGGGTGGAGTTGTGGGAAAGCGTGTCATGATTTTAGTTATTTTGTCGTGGAAAATTTGTGCTAGTTCTTCACATTTTGTTTTGGCATCCTCATCAGGTATGGGTGAGGGGGCAGTTTTAGTCAGATCTGAGATGTATGCGAATAGGGCGTTGGCGTTGAATTGTAGGTTGTGGATTCTCTTAGCTTGGAAATCTCGCTTGGTTTTAAGGATAGTCTCATGGTAGATGTGTAGGAAGGATTTGTATTTTGCTAGTTGTGTGAGAGAGGGGTCTTTACGCCAGTTCTTTTCCTGGCTTCTAAGGTTGCGGTTCATCTTTTTTAATTCAAGAGTGTACCAGGGTTTTTTTGAGGTGAGTGTGGGGTTTAGTTCTTTAGATTGCAGAGGGCAGATTTTATTGGCAAAGTTGCTAGTGAGGTGATTCCAGGAAGAGAGTGCAGAATTGGTGACAGTTAGATCGAGTTTATCAAGATCATTGGTGAGGGCAGTGATTAGGTCGTCTCTGGAGCAGGGTTTTCTGTAATGGATAGTATTATTTTTTTGAGTGTGTGGGGGTGACTGTGTTTTTTATTGTAAGATTTGTTCTAATGAGGCAGTGGTCCGACCAGGGTACTGGAGTGAAGGAGGGAGTGCGAGGTAGGATTCGAGAGTTTATAAAGATTAGGTCCAAGGCGTGACCTGCTTTGTATGTAGGGCTTGTTATAATTTGCTTAAAGCCCATAGCATTGAGTGAGGCCAGGAGAGCATCACAAGATGCGACATAACTGCCCTTCTGACACTCACCCTCTCTATTCTCCCTCCCTACCTCCCACCCTCTGTGGGTATACTCCCCACTTCCTTCCCCTCCGTCCCCTTCCCTTCATTACTTCACCCTCCTAATTATCCTGACTGCTTTGTTTAACTCTCTTGTTAAATCTAACTTGTACATATGTATATAATTCTCGTTTTATCATCTCCTGCCCTTGTTAACCCTCTCCCTGTTAATGTTTTTATTGTAAAGCTAGTTGCTAAGTTATGTTACATTGTGAACCGAGGTGATGTTTTGCAAACGTGCCTCGGTATATAAAAAACCCTTAAATAAATAAATAAAATGTGGGAGAAGGTGGTACTGAGTCGACATGGATATTGAAATAACTGAGAATGATAGCAGTAGTGTCTATTGCTATGTTCTCAGCTATGTATTCAATGAGGGGGGTTTAATTTTTGTCAAGGAGACTGGGGGGGGGGTGTAGACTAAGCAAATTTGTAGTTGCGGTGATTTAAAGAGCCCGATTTCAAATTTGGGAGCAGAGCAGATAGTAAGGGAAATCAGTTTGAGGTCTTTTTTTGCTGCAAGTAGGAAACCACCTCTTTTTTTGGGTCTTGGTATGGAGAAGAAGTCATATGCATGATTAGGGAGTTGATTGAGCAGTATTGTATTAGTTTCTTTGAGCCAAGTCTCAGTTATGGCACAGATTTCAGGTTTGTCATCCAGAAGGATATCGTTGAGAAAGGGGGTCTTTTTGACGATGAATTGGGAATTGAAGAGAATGAGGGTGAAGGCAGTGAGGCCAATGAGTTGTGTGAGAGGGGTAAGCATGATTGGGAGCAGAGATCTGGGTTGGTCTGTAGGGTGGGTGATAAAGGGTGTGTTGTGCTTGGAGTGGTAGTGTTTGAGAATGGGTATTGGGTGTCCCAGCATGGTTAGGAGGCGAGTATAAATGGGGGGTGTAGATAGTGGGGTGAATACTGCTAGCGGGGCAGACTTGTGGGGGGAGGCAGAAGTGAGAGGGAGTGGGATGTGAATTGTGAGGCTAGATGGGAAGGAGGTTGTGGGAAGTGGAAGAACTGGTTAAGTGAAAGTGAAGTATTTAGGGTGTGGCTGAGGGGAGGAGGAGGTGGGAAGGAGGGTTTAAGGGGTGGCGCTGAGGGTCGCAGATAAGGGGCGTGCCAAGGGGCTTGCTCCTTGGTCGCGCTGAGGAGAAAGTGGATGCGAGAGAGATCTTAGAGTGAGGGAGTGTGGAGGGGTAGCTTCAGGGGCAGCGCAAAAGGGCGTGCCAAGGGGCAGGCACCTTTGTCGCGCTCCTTCGGTGTGCGATGCCGGCGTGCGGCGCCTACGGCTCACCGGTGCGAGAATTTAAAAGTCCTGTCCCACGTCATCACGATGAGGTAGGTCGGGGGGAGGAGTTAGCTGCAGGCTGGTGCTGGGCAGGTCTCCAATCGCGGGCCTGGGAGGTGCTCCTCACAGCAATGCTGGGATGCAGGGCCGGATCTAGGGTGGCCACTCGCTGCCACAAACACATGTGCATCGAACAGTAAATCCATCTTTTCACAGGCCAGGTGGGAAGGATGTCATATCTCACCGGCATGTCTTCTTTTCCTAATAACTGATGTTGTGATGCGGGAAGCAGAAGAGATATGAGGGATGACCTGTAAGTGGAGCATTGAATATGCTGTGAGGGAGGAGTGTGAAAGAAATATGAGTAATGTTCTTTAATTTCTGTTAATGCAAGTCTGTGTAATGGTACTTCCTGGTGCTATCATTACGCTGGGTTTTTGAGCCATGTACTCATGTACAGTCTGCATCTTCTGATATTTCTGTAGTCTTAACAATATATAGCCCTCCAGGATGAGTACTGCACGTTTGAGAAGACAGGAGTGCATGTGTAAAAGGTTTTGCGTGCATGAACGAAGCATGTGGAATACAAGTGCGAGGCGTGACAGTGAGTAAAAATTGAGCTCAAAGGAATTTTGGCAGCAGGGGGGGTGGGAAGGCTTGATAAAGGGCTCCAGCTGGGAACGCCCCCCCCCAAAAACTAAACCCCCACAGAAGCCAATATTCAGGCATTTAGGTGGATAACTTGTGAATTGTCCAGCTAAATGCTGAGTTTTTAATATCGCTGGTACTTACCCGACTAGCTGGATTGGTCATTAGCTAAATTATAGCTGAATAAGTTTGATGTGTTTTGGGGGCATTCTAGAGTGGGATCAGTTAGCCAGGAAGCTAACGCTGCTATTAGGAGCCAGCTGAATAAGGTTTTCAGCTAACTCTAGCCAGCTGCAGGAGCAGCTCATTCCCGGATAACTTTAGGCTTAAACGGTTACACTGAATATATCTTTTGAATATGGCCAGTTAAGTGGTGATATTGTCTTAAATAAAATATGCCTCATGGGCTCGGAGTCTCGATTCCTCAACCCCTACCCCAGGGTCAAAAAACATGGGCCCTGCCGGGCTGAGCCCCCTCACCCCCAAACCCTCCAAGCAAGCTTTAAAAATAGAAATGGTCCGGGTACGCTCTGCAACCCCCTCCCTGGTTTGCCAAAATAAGGTTGAAATGGACCCCTCCTCTACTTTTCTTGCTCCTCCCACCACCCACCACTTTACCCAGTCTCTCTTCACCACCAGAATCGCAGTATGCAGCACTGCTCCTGACAGGGGCGGATTGCAGGAAAATATCAGCTCGAGGGATTTTTTTTTAAACAGGCCCATGTGATTCAATGTATCCCAAGAGCACCCCAAGCTGACCCTAGAGAGGTACATCATGTGACCTGGAACACATACACCTCTACTGTCAGACCTGAGCCAAAAAATCTCTAGCACCAGGGATGTTCACCCCTTCTCCAATTTCACAGTTACCTTCACCTAATCTTCAAATTCCTGCTTTAATCTCCCCCCCCCCCCCCCCCCAGATTTTTTTGTTTTTTTTGCAGGTAACCTTAACTTACCCACAGGTTACAACTGTTGCATTCATCTGCTGGGTTCTGCAGCACTTTGTTGTTCTGGTGATAGTGGGAGAGCTGCAATGTGATGGCCCCAGCCAGTCCCTCTCTCCTTCACAGCATTTTTTTTTAAACTTTACTGGATTCACTGAGGCCAAAAAAACCTCAGTTTCCTGTCCCAGGCAGTGCTGTTTTCAGTCTCAGTGCTGCCTACCTGCACAACCTCATTTTCCCTTCTTCCATCTCTGAGGCAGTTTCAAATGGATGGAAACAGAGCTCTGTTACTGCAGGACTGGCAATAGACTGCTTTTTTCTTCTCCCTAGAAAGGGCCCTGGGGCTGATAGCTCATCCTGTTAGTTTAAAAAAAAAAGAGCCAGGAGAAACAGGCTAGGGCCAGGACACCTCAGCATCAGGTCAAAGGCATGCAGTGCTCTGACTGGAAAACTGAGCAGCATTTAATTTTTTTTTTCAAATATATGCAGCAGTCATCAAGGTGCTGGCTTACCTGCAACAAGTACCAGTCTGCCTTTGCTTCCTCTGAAATTGAAGCTGCTTGGGGAGAGGAAGAGAGAGAGAGAGACTGACTACAAGGCCTATTTAGAAGTTAGCTATTTATGCTACTATAGCAGGCTCACTTAGTAACTGGAGGTAAGGTTTAGGTAGTAGTGTAAGGGTTAGGGGCCACTTTTACATGCAGAATGAGACGTACGAACAGAACAGTGCACTCTTGTGAAGATTTGATGTCTTTCGGAGTGAGGAAACTCACACAACGATGAGATTTGTACAATGTTCTCTTTTCCCAGGAAGAGAGTCCATCAAGCTAGGTTGAGAGAACATTGTACAAATCTCATCGTTGTGTGAGTTTCCTCACTCCGAAAGACATCAAATCTTCACAAGAGTGCACTGTTCTGTTCGTACGTCTCATTCTGCATGTAAAAGTGGCCCCTAACCCTTACACTACTACCTAAACCTTACCTCCAGTTACTAAGTGGGCCTGCTATAGTAGCATAAATAGCTAACCTCTAAATGGGCCTTGCAGATAGTCTCTCTCTCTCTCTCTCTTTCTCTCATTTTGCAGTAGTATCTATGCAAAGCGCTAAGATAACACACATTGTGATAAATAGGCTATTACCATAAAACATGTCCCATTTTGATAAATCTAGGCCTTATTTTGGCAAACTGGGGAGGGGGCAGGGAGGCCAGCAAATGTACCCAGACCATTTCTATTTATAAAATTTGCTTGGATGGGGTTGGGGCTTTTTAGACATTGGGATAGGGAGGGATGAGGAATTGGGCTGCCAAGCCCACACGACATATTTATGACAATATCGCCACTTAGATATCTTTTTTTAAAATATAGCCAAAGCTAAAGTTATCTGGGTGCATATACCCGGATAGTTTTAAACCTAACCGGGAGATATTGAAAAGATAGCAGTTGAATTTAAATTTAACCGGCTAAAGACAGCCGGATACTCAGCAAGATGTTTATCCTGCTGAAAATCTTTGATATTTCATCGGGCTAACTGTAGCTGGATAAGTTATCTGTTCTATGCTTTTTAAAAATATTAGCCTCACAGATGTTATATACATAAAACACTAAAATAGTGAAAACATCTCAATTTATAAATTATAAACACCTACAAACAGAAATCATATGTCTAGGCTGATGCAGGCATGAGGGTAGCACAGCATGGTTTTTCAAAGGCAAGCACTGTAAACCCAAATAAGACTTGAATCACTGTGCCCTCAAAAGCAACTTTTGTATGGAGAGCATTAACCAGTATTGAAAAACCAGAGGAAGGTAGTTAATTTTATCCTGAGCTAATATGTGATACAGTAAAAAAGAGAATTATTTTTGCAATTACCTTTCCCATTTTTTCTCAAAGCATAAAAAGCTCCCATAGTAAGAATGACAAGCAGTGGGAGGCACCTTAAAGACTAAGCAATAAAAAGATGAATTTTAAAAGCCGGGCACGTGCCAAAATTGGGGGATATGCGTGCATGTTAGGACATGTGCGTGTCCAACCAATTTTAAAAGCTGCCTACATGCGTGCACATCTCCTGATATATGAATATTTCACTTGGAACGAAAAAGGGACGTGGTATGGGCGACATGTGGACGGGATGTGGGCGTTCCAGGCTGGGCCCAAGAGATGCGTGCGCAATTACCTACGCACCTGGGTGCACACCCAGGTTCAGTGTTGAGTAAGTTTACTGCTGCTGTGGAAGAGGTGTAAGTTAAGAAAACTCCCAAAACAAATACTGTCATCCCTGAGGGGTTTCAGGGGTCTTGGGAGAGTGCAAGCTAAAGAACCATGGGTGTTTGGAGGACCTAGCTCTAGAGTGGGCGAAATGTTGGACAAACTGGTAAAACTGGTCATAGTGTGCACACGTGCTGGTTATAAAATTCCTCCACTTGTGCAACTCAAACCCCACTTTACACAGCTGTCTGCACCCACATACGCGCACCTAGGCTATTTTATAACACATGTGCATTTGTGTGCATGCGTTATAAAACAGCTGCGACTCTGGGCATGTGCTGACATATGTATGCACCCGCCAAGGGAAGGGTTAGATCGGCCGTCATAGTTGGTGATTCAATTATTAGGAATGTAGACAGCTGGGTGGCTGGTGAGTGTGAGGATCGCCTGGTAACATGCCTACCTGGTGCGAAGGTGACGGACCTCACGCATCACCTAGATAGGATTTTAGACAGTGCTGAGGAGGAGCCGGCTGTCGTGGTACATGTGGGCACCAACGACATAGGAAAATGTGGGAGGGAGGTTCTGGAAGCCAAATTTAGACTCTTAGGTAGAAAACTTAAATCCAGTACCTCCAGGGTAGCATTCTCTGAAATGCTCCCTGTTTCACACGCAGGTCACCAGAGGCAGGCAGAGCTCCGGAGTCTCAATGCGTGGATGAGACGATGGTGCAAGGAAGAGGGATTCAGTTTTGTTAGGAACTGGGAAACCTTTTGGGGAAGGGGGAGTCTCTTCCGAAGGGATGGGCTCCACCTTAACCAGGGTGGAACCAGACTGCTGGCGCTAACCTTTAAAAAGGAGATAGAGCAGCTTTTAAACTAGAACAAAGTGGAAAGCCGACAGTCGCTCAGCAGCGCATGGTTCGGAGAGAGGTATCTTCAAAGGATACTAATGATGCATTAGAATTAGGGCATCCTGACAGCGAGGTTCCAATAATAAGAAAAGTAGTCCAAGTGCCTGTAACTAAAAACTCACCTGGGCTAAAAAATTCTAACTTATCCCTATCAATTAAAAAGCAGAATGAAAATACAAACAAAAAACAAACTTTGAAATGATTGTATGCTAATGCCAGAAGTCTAAGAAGTAAGATGGGAGAATTAGAATGTATAGCAGTGAATGATGACATAGACTTACCGTATTTTTCGCTCCATAAGACGCACCTGACCATAAGACGCACCTAGGATTCAGAGGGGGAAAATTAAAAAAAAAAATTTGCGCTAAACCGGCTCTGTCCCCGGGCGTCTGTGCATCTTATGGAGCAAATTAGGGGAGTGCATAACATTTTTTTTCTTCCCATTTTGTTTTTGGGTCTGGGGAGGGCCATTTCGGTCCATTCCCCAGATCAGAAAACTTTTGTCTTTCTAATTCTGTGGAAACCCCCATCCCAACACTTTAAATTAATTAACAACCCCCACCCTCCTGACCCCCCCAAGACCTGCCAAATTAATTAAATACAACCCCCCACCATCCTGACCCCTCCCCAAGATCTTCCAAATTAATTTACTACAGCCCCCCACCCTCCTGATCCCCCCAAGACCTGCCAAAAGTCCCTGGTGGTCCAGCGGGGGTCCAGGAGTGGTCCGGGAGCGATCTCCTGGACTTGGGCCGTCGGCTGCCAGCAATCAAAATGGCGCCGACAGCCCTTTGCCCTTACTATGTCACTGGGGTCTGTGACATAGTAAGGGCAAAGGGCTGTCGGCGCCATTTTGATTGCTGGCAGCCGACGGCCCAAGTCCAGGAGATCGCTCCCGGACCACTCCTGGACCCCTGCTGGACCACCAGGGACTTATGGCAGGTCTTGGGGGGTTCAGGAGGGTGGGGTGTTGTAGTAAATTAATTTGGAAGGTCGGGGGGGGGGGAGGGTCAGGAGGGGGTGGGGGTTTTGTTAGATTTTTAATTTTTTTTTATATTCGCTCCATAAGACACACAGACATTTTCCCCCCACTTTTGGGGGGAAAAAAGTGCGTCTTATGGAGCGAAAAATACGGTCATTGGCATCTCAGAGACATGGTGGAAGGAGGACAACCAATGGGACAGTGCTATACCGGGGTACAAATTATATCGCAATGATAGAGAGGAGCTCCCGGGAGGCGGTGTGGCGCTTTATGTCCGGGATGGCATAGAGTGCAACAGGATAAACATCATGCATGAGACTAAATGCACAATTGAATCTTTATGGGTAGAAATCCCATGTGTGTCGGGGAAGACTATAGTGATAGTATACTACCGTCCACCTGGTCAAGATGGTGAGACTGACAGTGAAGTGTTAAGAGAAATTAGGGAAGCTAACCAAATTGGTAGTGCGGTAATAATGGGAGACTTCAATTACCCCAATATTGACTGGGTAAATGTATCATCGGGACATGCTACAGAGATAAAGTTCCTGGATGGAATAAATGATAGCTTTATGGAGCAATTGGTTCAGTAACCGACGAGAGAGGGAGCAATTTTAGACCTAATTCTGAGTGGAGCACAGGATTTGGTGAGAGAGGTAATGGTGGTGGGGCCGCTTGGCAATAGTGATCATAATGTGATCAAATTTAAATTAATGACTGGAAGGGGGACAGTAAGCAAATCCACGTCTCTTGTGCTAAACTTTCAAAAGGGAAATTTTGATAAAATGAGAAAAATAGTTAGAAAAAAACTGAAAGGAGCAGCTACAAAAGTAAAAAGTGTGCAAGAGGCATGGTCATTGTTAAAAAATACCATCCTAGAAGCACAATCCAGATGTATTCCACACATTAAGAAAGGTGGAAAGCAGGCAAAACGATTACCGGCATGGTTAAAAGGGGAGGTGAAAGAAGCTATTTTAGCCAAAAGTTCTTCATTCAAAAATTGGAAGAAGGATCCAACAGAAGAAAATAGGATAATGCATAAACGTTGGCAAGTTAAATGTAAGACATTGATAAGACAGGCTAAGAGAGAATTTGAAAAGAAGTTGGCCGTAGAGGCAAAAACTCACAGTAAAAACTTTTTTAAATATATGCAAAGCAGAAAGCCTGTGAGGGAGTCTGTGAGGGAGTCGAGGGGTTAAAGGGGCACTTAGAGAAGATAAGGCAATCGCGGAAAGATTAAATGATTTTTTTTCTTCAGTGTTTACTGAAGAGGATGTTGGGGAGGTGCCCGTACTGGAGAAGGTTTTCATGGGTAATGATTCAGATGGACTGAACCAAATCACTGTGAACCTAGAAGATGTGGTAGACCTGATTGATAAACTGAAGAGTAGTAAATCACCTGGATCGGATGGTATATACCCCAGAGTTCTGAAGGAACTAAAAAATGAAATTCCAGACCTATTAGTAAATATTTTTAACCTATCATTAAAATCATCCATTGTACCTGAATTCTGGAGGATAGCTAATGTAACCTCTATATTTAAAAAGGGCTCCAGGGGAGATCCGGGAAATTACAGACCGGTTAGCCTGACTTCAGTGCCAGGAAAAACTGTGGAAAGTGTTCTAAACATCAAAATCACAGAAGGTATAGAAAGACATGGTTTAATGGAACAAAGTCAGCATGGCTTTACCCAAGGCAAGTCTTGCCTCACAAATCTACTTCACTTTTTTGAAGGAGTTAATAAACATGTGGATAAAGGTGAACCGGTAGATGTAGTGTACTTGGATTTTCAGATGGCATTTGACAAAGTTCCTCATGAGAGGCTTCTCGGAAAAGTAAAAAGTCATGGGATAGGTGGTGATGTCCTTTCATGGATTGCAAGCTGACTAAAAGACAGGAAACAGAGAGTAGGATTAAATGGACAATTTTCTCAGTGGAAGGTAGTGGGCAGTGGAGTGCCTCAGGGATCTATACTGGGACCCTTACTTTTCAATATATTTATGAATGCTCTGGAAATAAATAAGACGAGTGAGGTAATCAAATTTGCAGATGATACAAAATTGTTCAGAGTAGTTAAATCACAAGCAGATTGTGATAATTTGCAGGAAGACCTTGTGAGGCTGGAAAATTGGTCATCTAAATGGCAGATGAAATTTAATGTGGACAAGTGCAAGGTGATGCATATAGGGAAAAATAACCCATGCTATAGTTACACAATGTTAGGTTCCATATTAGGTGCTACTACCCAAGAAAGAGATCTAGGCGTCATAGTGGATAACACATTGAAATCGTCGGTTCAATGTGCTGCGGCAGTCAAAAAAGCAAACAGAATGTTGGGAATTATTAGAAAGGGAATGGTGAATAAAACGGAAAATGTCATAATGCCTGTGTATCGCTCCATGGTGAGACCTCACCTTGAATACTGTGTACAATTCTGGTCGCCGCATCTCAAAAAAGATATAATTGCGATGGAGAAGGTACAGAGAAGGGCTACCAAAATGATAAAGGGAATGGAACAGCTCCCCTATGAGAAAAGACTAAACAGGTTAGGACTTTTCAACTTGGAGAAGAGACGGCTGAGGGGGGATATGATAGAGGTGTTTAAAATCATGAGAGGTCTAGAACGGGTAGATGTGAATCGGTTTTTTACTCTTTCGAATAATAGAAAGACTAGGGGGCACTCCATGAAGTTAGCATGTGATACGTTTAAAACTAATTGGAGAAAGTTCTTTTTCACTCAACGCTCAATTAAACTCTGGAATTTGTTGCCAGAGGATGTGGTTAGTGCAGTTAGTATAGCTGTGTTTAAAAAAGGATTGGATAAGTTCTTGGAGGAGAAGTCCATTACCTGCTATTAATTAAGTTGACTTAGAAAATAGCCGCTGCTATTACTAGCAACGGTAACATGGAATAGACTTAGTTTTTGGGTACTTGCCAGGTTCTTATTGCCTGGATTGGCCACTGTTGGAAACAGGATGCTGGGCTTGATGGACCCTTGGTCTGACCCAGTATGGCATATTCTTATGTTCTTATGTTCTTAAGCTCGTTTGAAAGTTACTGTCTTATTGAGGCATGAAATTTCGAGGACATTTCATCAGATGTGCTACCTTCCTCTTGCCATTTAGATTCACCAGATTAACCCAGTTATCCCTCTGAAGATCTCTCTCTCTCTCTCAGTTATTGGAGCACAAACAAGCTATGGAATCTGTTGAGATGATGTGTCCTCCGGGTTTAAAAGAGGACCAGACAAGTTCCTGAAGGAAAAGTCCTTCAGTATTAGCCAGGCAGACTTGAGAAAGCCAGCGCTTATCCTTGGGAGACACATCAACTATTGGGGATCTGCTGGGTACTTGTGACCCAGCCTGGCCGCTATCAGAGATGGAATCCTGGGCTCAATGCACTTTGGTCTGACCTGGCATGGCATTTGTTGTGCTCTCATGTTCCTGTGGCAGCACTCTGACCCTGAGTTACCGTGTTCAAGCAAGGGCTGTGGGATGCATATAAAAGGTGCACATGTATTTGGGTAAATAGGTGTTTGTGGGTAGGGCATTATTGGAACAGCAAAGGTGGCCCCTCCTCCTGTATGACTGAAATATAGTTTTTTTAGGTTGCAATGACATTTTGCTTGTTTGCTGAATACTTCTTCAAGGTCTAATTGTCAACAGTTGCTATTTGGATTTTATCATTATTTCCCCTTACTATTTTCTCCAAAGAGAATGTAATTTGTGCATTAATAATCTACCACTAACATAAGTTAGAATATTTATTAGCTAATCAGAATGCTTTGTATATGTAAACACTGTCATAAAAAATGTTAACAATTCAATATGTGAAAAGTGGAAGAACACCAAGTTTCAGCATATTCAGCAAACACAAAATCTGCCTCAGTACCTTAGTGAAAAAAATATTTTTGAATCAAATTAAATTGTCTGTGTTGGCATCATCAGTGGAGCTAGGAAAACTGAATGTGGACAAGTCCATGGAGCTGGATGAGGTACATCCCAGAATACTAAAGAACTCAGAGATGTCCTGGCAGGTCCACTAAATGACTTGTTCAATAGATCCCTGGAAACGGAAATGGAGCCGAGTGATTGGAGAAGAGTGGTGGTGTTCTCTTTTCATAAGAGTGGTAGCAGGAAGGAGGCTGGAAACTACAGGCCAGTTAGCCTCACCTCAGTGGTGGGAAAATTAATTGAGATGCTGCTGAAAGAAATGATAGTGAACTATCTACAATCCAGTAAGTTGCTGGACCTGAGGCAGCATGGATTCACCAGAGGAAGGTCCTGTCAAACAAATCTGATTTATTTTTTTGATTGGGGGACTAGAGAATTGGATCAAGGAAATGCACTTGATGTCATCTATTTTGATTTCGCAAAGTTTTTGATACCGTTCCACATAGGAGGCTTGTGAACAAAATGAGAAGCTTCAGAGTGAGCACCAAGGTGGTGAAGTGGATTACAAACTGGTTGACTGGTAGAAGACAGCGTGTAATGGTAAATGGAACCTACTCTGAAGAAACAGCCGAGTTAGGTGAAGTGCCACAGGGATCGGTATTGGGACCAGTTCTGTTCAATATCTTTGTGAGCCTCATTGCGGAAGGGATAGAAGGTAAAGTTTGTCTATTTGTGGATGATACCAAGATCTACAACAGAGTGAATCCACCTGAAGGAGTAGAGAGAATGAAAAGTTATTTACGAAGGCTTGAAGAGTGGTCGATGATTTGGCAGCTGGGAGTCAATGCCAAGAAGTGCAGAGTCATGCATCTGGGATGCGGTAATCCAAAAGAGTGGTATGGGGGTGGGGGGGGGGGGGGAGAAAGGCTGATGTGCACGGACCAAGAGCGGGATCTTGGGGTGATAGTTTCTGGTGATCTGAAGATGGCGATGCAATGCGACTTAGGGAGGCCACCTTCCACCACCACCGGGCACCCTGAAATAACATTGCAGCCATAAGAAAAAAATGAGAAGGGGAGAGAATTCATCTGAAATGAGAGGGAAGCGCGAGGAGAGAGTCCCGATCACTAGTAACGCCCCCCTGACGTCGCTGATGACGTTGATGATCCGTTAACAGCACCATACTACCAGGCGTCGCGCGCCGAAGGGGCGCGACACAGGGGCACTCCCCTTTGTGCACCCCTTCGTGCAATTTGCAGTACTGGATACATTTAAACACTTAAAAATTAATCTGTGCGAATGGTTATCTCTCTATTAATATTAACATATCTGTAACCTGTACCGTGTTTGTAAACCGTTATGATGGCTTTATAATGAAGCCGAATGACGGTATATAAAACCTGATAAATAAAATAAATAAAAAAATGTGACAAGGTGATAGCTAAAGCCAGAAGAATGCTGGACAGCATAGAGAGAGGAATAACCAGTAAGAAAATGGAGGTGGTGATGCCCTTGTACAATTCCTTGGTGAGGCCTCACCTGGAGTATTGTGTTCAGTTATGGAGCCCTTATCTCAAAAGAGATAGAGATGGGATGGAGGCGGTCCAGAGAAAGGCTACCAAAATGGTGTGGGGTCAGTATCAGAAAACCTATGAGGAGAGACTGAAGGATATTAATATGTATACCCTGGAAGAGAGGAGGCACAGGGGTGATATGATACAGACCTTCAGATACCTAAAAGGTTTTAATGATATGCAAACGTCAAACCTTTTCTGTTGGAAAGAAATCAGTAGAACTAGGGGTCACAAAATGAAACGCCAAGAGGACACCTCAGAACCAATATCAGAAAATATTTCTTAACAGAGAAGGTACCGGATGCCTAGAATGCCCTTCCAGCGGAGGTGGTGAAAACCAAAGCAGTGAAAGAATTCAAAAAGGCATAGGATAAATGCTGTGTATCGCTAAAGACAAAAGGATGGAAATGAAGAAAAGAGTGCATGGAGTAACTTGATGGTGTGGCAGCCGCGGCGTTTTTGAGGGAGCTAATGGCATGGTATCCGTGTAAGAAAGGTGACTGGTACAGCAGTGACGCTTTTAAAGGAGTTTTCCGTGGATACAAATTAGGAGACTTGAGGAGTCTGATGCAGTCATTTTTTTAAAGAGCTGAAACATTGAGTTCATTTGAAGCAGAAGTATTCTATGGAAACTGGATTTGAGCGCTGATGGTCTGAGTGGTGATATCTTCTAGAAAAAATGTAAGCAATATCGGCACAGGAGATTTGAAGAAATCTGTTAAGAATTGACCGATTGATAAATGAAGATTGACAGTCTTAATATTAAAAGTTGAAGGAATATGAGCGATTTTGGAGCAGGACAAATCTTGTCATGGAACTCTCCAGTTAGAAAACATCATTGTAAATAGAGTTGTAAATTTGATCATTGTAGAAAATCCCCTGAGGAAGCCTGATTCAGGCGAAACAAAGAGGATCCTGTTTTGTTGGGTTTGGATTTTCATGATGATAATTTTAGTATGTATGGTATGAGTGGTATGAATGATGAAATATGTGGTATTATATTGGTTTTTTGTATGCATTTTAAGTGGTGTAAAGAATTAATTTAGTAAGAATGTTTGTAAAATGTTGTAATAATAAATATAACAGTGTGAAATAAATTATATATTATTGTTTTTTTGTGAAATGTTTCCTTAGGTTTTGGGATTAATTGGGTTTAGGAAACAAGATATACTTTCTGTAGTTATTACCCTTAACCAATAAGCCTTGATACTGTTGATGCAACTCCATCATTGATGTCTGCTTCAATGGCAGGGGGAAAAGGGGAATTTTATTCATTCAGCAACCAAGGGCCCCGAGATTTACGGTCTGGGGAAATAAGTATGGGGATAACTCGCGGTTACAACCCTTAACCAATAAGACTGATACTTTGATGCAACTCAAACACTGCTCTCTGCGTAACAGGGAATTGGATTCAACAGCAATCAACGAAGGCTAGTATGGGAAACTGATAAGCACGGGAGTAATGGAGAATTGGATTCAAATAGCAACCAACGTCGGCCCTGACTTTTACAGTCTGGGAAACTGATAAGCATGGGGTAACCTACATGGCACAGCAGATAGTACCATAAGCTTACTGGGCAGACTAGATGGACCATTTGGTCCTTTTCTGTTGTCATTTCTATGTTTCTATATCATATGAACTGTTGACATAATATAGTTACCACTAGTTGTAATCAATTGCCTAACACAGGTGTAAGTCCTCAATGTGTGTCCAATTCTAAGAAAGAAATCTCAAAAAGAACAGTCACACTCACTATGGCTTATATTTCAAAATTATAAAAATGTGTATTCTTCTGGGTACCAGCAGTCCATTAACAATCAAAATCACAGAATTTATTTATTTATATTATTATTATTTTTTTATATTCCGCTTTTTGGCACTTCAAAGCTGGATTATATTCATTCATAGCAGAGATAACAGCAGCAACAAAATAAACATACTTTACGTTTCCTCTTCCTCTAGCAGAGCATTTAGATCACTATTTCTTATTTTAAACAATCCTAGTGTATTAGTTATGCTTCTTTTCTTTTTTTTTGTGTAATTTATATTCCACTTTTTTCAGGCATTTCAAAGCAGAAGGAGTCATCTAGATAAAGCCATAGAGACCAGCATAATGTAGCTGTGGTTCATACATCCTCCCAGGTGCCTCCTGGTAAATGCCTGGCAGCATTTCGTGGCACATCTGTATTCATGATGACAGAGGCTCCTGCTGGACTGGAAAAACCAGCAAGCCCACAGAGATTTTTCCGACTCACCTCAATTTTGCCCTCTGAGTCCCACTGCAGAATTACCCAAATTCCCTCTGAGTGCAAGCTTCTACTTACATAGGGCACACCCCACCTAGAGGCCATCCCTCCAAATACTTACTGAAAAGCAGAGACAAAAACAATGCTGTCCTCTTCTGTATCATCATATCATTATAACCAAAAGTAGAGGTTAAGTGGAAATATTGCACCAAAGTAAAAGGACACACTACTAGTGGCATAGGAGCAGAATTTGGGCCACATAGTGATGATTAGGTTCAATACAGGGTTGCCAACTGGCTCCAGATTTTCAGGACAGGTTCGGTCCTGATTTTACTCCCCTGCATGCAGGTACTTTTAGTCTTGATTTTCTGAGGGAATGCAATGGGTAAATCAGAATAAGTCCCAGCATGCAATGTGGTAAAACCAGGACCAGATCAACCTGTCCTGAAAATCCGGAACCGGTTGGCAACCCTAGGTACAAAACAAAATGGCAATAATTTACTTGTCTATGAATACTATATGATATCTGAAGAATTAAAAAGCTCTTCTTGGAAGATGATGAATGAAGGTGACCAGAGCTGGCATCGCAGCATTGTGGCCTAGAGTTATGTATAGGGAAATTAGGGTCAATTCTAGTTCATACTCCCCTTCCAACAGCTTATAAATAAACTATTGTCGGTGAGTGTGGAAGATAAGCGAGGTTACCAAAATAATAATAATGGTAATAATGATGAAAATAAAGGAAGTGTCTAAGCACTGTATAGGTCCATCATTGGGTAGAGGTTGGGCTATGGAGGATGGGTGGGGTTCTGTATAGAAGCTTTTAGGATGTTTAAATTGTTCTGTTTCAGAATTGTGGTGGGAAAATTGCAATCTCAGCACATCTATTTAAAAGCTTTGCCTTAGTTAAATGAGACTTTTAAAACATATAAGAAAACTACTACTGACCTGATACCAAAGCAAAGTACTGTGGAATTCAGGTGGTTAAACAATGGAAAGATATCCCTACTGCCTGTAACCAGATACAAAGGCAGGGGCTGCATCAAAAAAGCAGCAGCTTAATTAGTTGTATATAGATATACTGTATAGCAGAAGGAAAAAATAGTGTCAGATCCAATTAGGAGGCCTATTTGTGTTCTTCTTAAAGTTCAACCACATTGTCTTTAAGGAATTCTTTGACTTTGGCTGTTTTTAGAAGCATAACATGTCAGTAATTAGTTAGTGTCAATAACAAACAACAAAATGTGTTACATTTACATTTTTCCCTAAAGTAATTTTTGATGGTGCTTGTGAAGCTGCATGCTTGATAAGACTGACTCTTAGTAAAATTCAGCTCAATAGTTTAGAAAACAGTTTAAAGAGTGCATATTAAAGCTCTGTTCCAAATGGTTATGTTTAATATTGTTCATTACTTATCTTCACTGCAGTATTTCTGGTGATAAGTGTGGTAAAGTGTAGTATGTATCGAACAAAACCAGTGCATACTCAAAGCTGATTAATAGTATTGGTTTAAATACGCGGGGCAATTTTGAAATTGCCTGCCTAGATTCAAAGCTTCTATATGATTTTCAAAGGGAAAGCATGCACATAATTTCTCTTTGAAAATTGCTATGGATACAAAATACCTGCAGACATTTGCACCTGCTTCTTCTGTAAGTAAAGTTTGTATGGGAAAGCAATGCACGTAGATTTGAAAATACAATCTATTTCTGTTATATGTTTATATTCCACCCAAAAGACGCTTCCAGGATTGTCTCCCCTCTATCCGGCATTGCTGAAGTCTGCACATGCTTTTAGCCAGATTAAGTAAGAGTAATTTTCTGGCAGCCAATTTACCCAGTTAAATCACTATTTATGAGGAAATGGCCCTCCATATATATGGTGGTATTATTCTTCATTTAATTTTATTTGAATCCATATAGTAGACTTATGTAATATTTATTTTATTTTATTTATTTAAATTCTTTTGCTATACCGATACTCAAGACGCGGTCTTATCGTACCGGTTTACAATATAACATGGGGAAACCAATTAACTGTATAGAAGGTAAAGTTACATTAAACAGGGAGCGAAAAGCATGAGAGCTGGAAGACAGGAAAGATTTTAAATGCTAACGACTGGAGAGAGATAAAATAATGATAAAATAGTCAATGAGAAACGCTAGAGTAGCAGGACATCAAACAGATTGATTGAACTTGGATTGTGGATTTAACTTAGGCGATAATTGACATAATGTATCTTGTGGATGGAGGGCAAAGCATGGGGAGGTAGGCATGGGGGTGGGTGAAGGTGGGGGAGGGGCAAGAACAGAGATGGGGAGGGGGGGAGGAGTAAGGGAAGAGGTGGGGTGTGAGCGTCAATGTTGGATTGGTAAAAGTTCCTTCAGCGGTAAGCTTGTGTGAACAGCCAGGTTTTCAATTTCTTTCTGAAGGAAAGATGGCATTCTTCCAGACATAAGTCAGGGGGAAGAGAATTCCAATGGAGCGGACCCGCAGTTGAGATTGCTCGCTTCAGAATGGAGTTGTGGACCATGGATTTGTTAGGGGGGTCCTTGAGGGAGCCTTTGTAGGCTGATCTAATCGGCCTTACTGAAGTGTGCATTTCGAGAGGGATGGTGAGTTGGAGTGTGGATTGCTGGTATACTGATTTGTGGATGATGGTGAGAGCCTTGAATAATATTCTATATTGGATGGGTAGCCAATGAAGGATTTTTAGGATCGGTGTGATGTGGTCCTTACGACGTGTGTTGGTGAGGATCCTGGCTGCTGCGTTTTGCAACATCTGTAGGGGTTTAGTAGAAGAGGCGGGGAGACCGAGTAGTAGAGCGATGCAATAGTCTATCTTTGAGAACAGAATGGCTTGCAGCACTGAACGGAAATCATGGAAATGTAAGAGTGGTCTTAGTTGCTTCAGGACCTGTAGCTTAAAGAAGCATTCTTTAGTTGTAGTGTTAATGAACTTTTTGAAATTCATTCTAGAGTCCAGGGTAGCCCCAAGGTCTCTAACCTGACTTGCTAGAGGAATAATTGCATTGTTGGCGAAGGGGTTGTTATCATTCGGAGAGATAATTAGGAGTTCTGTTTTGGATGTATTGAGGACCAGGTTGAGACTCGAGAGAAGAAGGTTGATGGCTTGTAGGCAGCTGTTCCAAAAATTTAGAGTAGAGGTGATGGGGTCCGAAATGGGGATTATGATTTGTACATCGTCTGCGTATATGTAATGGGTAAGGTTGAGGCTATTGAGTAGCTGGCATAGAGGGAGTAGGTATATATTGAATAGGGTGGGGGAAAGTGAAGAACCCTGTGGTACTCCTTGTTTTGAAGGTATGGGGTGAGATTCTTTGTCGTTTATTTTAACTTTGTAGTGCCTGTTATTCAGAAAAGATTTGAACCAGAGCAGAGCAGAGCCAGAGATTCCTATTTCCATTAGACGGTTTATGAGGATAGAATGGTTTACAGTGTCGAACGCCGCAGAGATATCGAGTAGGGCTAGCAGGCATGATTGTCCCTTGTCGAGGCCCATCAGGATGTTGTCCGTTAGAGAAAGAAGGAGGGATTCTGTGTTTAGTCGTTTCCTGAAACCGAATTGAGAAGGTAGAGGATGTTGTGAGAGTCAAGGTAGTCTGTGAGTCGGATGTTGACCAGCTTTTCCATTAGCTTGGCTATAAAAGGTAGGTTTGCAATGGGGCGGAAATTTACAGGGTTAGCTGGGTCCAAGTTGGGTTTTTTTAGTAAGGGTTTCAGGGAAGCAATTTTTAAAGAGTCAGGGACGGATCCTTGATTGAGGGAACAGTTTATAATGTCAGCCAAGGGTTTGGCGATGGTGTTGGGAATGGTAAGGAGGAGTCTGGTTGGTATTTGGTCCAATGGGTGTGAGGAAGGTTTCATTTTCTTGATTAACGACTCAATTTCCAAGGATGATGTAGGTTCTAGAGATTCTAGCATTTGTTCGTGGATGGTTGGAGAAGGATTCTGGCTTGGTGGGTGCGAGGGGGTTGATGAAGTGTTGGATGTTGCCAGCGGGGCAAGTAGATTTTTGATTTTGTTGTCAAAGAAAATTGCCAACTCTGTAGCTTTGTTTTGGGCTTCTTCTTCAGGGATGGTAGGGGGAATAGGGGCGGTGAGGGCTGCTACATATGAAAACAAAATTTTTGGGTCATATAGGAAGCCGTGAATTTTTTTGGCATAGAAATCTCGTTTAGTGCGGCTAATGGATGTCCTATAGAAGTTCATTGCTGTTTTGTAAGAAGCCAATGAGGTAGGGGAGGGATCTTTTCGCCAGCGTTGTTCTTTGTGTTGTAGGTCTTGTTTGAGTTTTCTTAATTCAGTTGAGAACCAGGTTTTTTTGTTCGTACGGGCAGGGTTGATAACTTTTGAAGATAGGGGGCAGATTGAGTTGGCTACTGATTGTGTGATAGTTTGCCAGGAGCTAAAAGCGGTATCAGCATCAGAAAGGTCCAGATCCGTTAGGTCTTTGGCAAGGCAGTTGTTGAGAGTGTCCATGGAACAAGGTTTCCTGAACTGGATAGAGGATTTAGTAATAATGGGAATCTGTTTTTGTTTTATGGATAATTCTGTAGCTATCAGAGAGTGATCTGACCAAGGGATGGGGGTGCAAGAAGGTGTGGAGATGGGCGAGATGGATTCATTTGTGAATATTAGGTCAAGCGTGTGGCCAGCCTTGTGGGTGGGATTGTTTATAATTTGTTTGAAGCCCATAGATTGGAAGGAGGAGAGAAGGGCTTCGCAGTTGGATGATGGAGATGGGGAGTCAACATGGATGTTGAAATCTCCTAAAATGATAGCAGGTGAGTTAATGTTGATGTGTTTTGCTATGATTTTGATGAGGGGAGAGGGGTCGGCCTCTAGGAGCCCCGGGGGGGCGTAAATAAGGCAGATTTGAAGCTGGGAGGATTTGAATAGTCCAATTTCAAGTTTGGTCGTTGATTTGAAGGCTTGCTGGGATAGCCTCAGTTTTTTTTTTTGCAATTAACATTATTCCACCCCCTCTTTTCTTCTGTCTGGGGATAGAGAAGATGTCATATTGTTGTATTGGTAATTGGTTAATTATGGCAGTATCTGTGTTTTTTAGCCATGTTTCAGTAATGGCACAGATGTCTGGTTGGGTGTCCGTGAGGTAGTCGCTGAGCATGTGGGATTTGTTTGAGAGCGACTGCGAGTTGAGAAGAGTTAAGGTGATTAGAGATAAACCTAGGAATTGTGTTAGTGGGGAGATCATGATTGGAATCAGGGATCTCTTTGGGCGTAAATTGAGTACGTGTGGATTAGCTCTGTTATGGAGAGAGCGAGGTATAATCGGTATGAGGGAGGTTTGTATCATGTTGACTTGTTGGAAGGTGAATTGCTGGCGGTGATGATTGTTAGAAATTTTCTGGGTGCCGGTGTGGCTAGATGATTGTTGGATGCTGGAGTTGGTGGACGATTGCAGGAGTGGCTGGATGAATGCTGGATGCCGGTGTGGCTGGATAATTGCTGGATGCTGGAGTGGGTGATCTGTGTATTGCTACTACTTATGGTACTTGTTTTTAATTTCTCTCCATTTACAACATCATGAGTGTAACCAGATGAAATAATATTTGACAGTATAGAGGTCAAGATTTAGAAACCTGGAAAATGGACAACCTATCCACCTAAATCTAGCTGGATAAAGTACCAGGGTTAGACCGCATGGGCCATCCAGTCTGCCCATCCCTTTCCCTAACCCAGGGGTCGGGAACCCATGGCTCGCGAGCCAGATATGGCTCTTTTGAGGGCTGCATCTGGCTCGCAGACAAGTGTGCCATACTTCGCGGTTCCCCGCTGACCCAGCTGCTCCCCGGTCCTCCGCCGCCCGGGCTTAAAATGCTGTCAGCCCGGGCGGAACGCGGCAGGACAGCTGGAGTCAGCGGCACCGGCGTGCTCTCTTCTCCCCCCCCCGCGGCCCGGAAGAGGAAGTGGAGAGCATCGGGTGCCTGCGCGGGAAGAAGAGACCACACTAGCGTGGTCTCTTCTTCCGCGCAGGCACCCGATGCTCACCACTTCCTCTTCCGGGCCGCGGGGGGGGAGGAGAAGAGAGCACGCCGACTGGAGTCATCCGGGTGCCTGCGCGGGAGTCATCGGGTGTCAGCCGGGTGCCAGCGCTGGAGTCATCGGGTGCCTGCGCGGGTCTTCCCGCGCAGGCACCCGATGCTCTCCACTTCCTCTTCCGGGCCGCGGGAAGAAGAGAGCACGCCGGTGCTCTCTTCTTCCCGCGGCCCGGAAGAGGAAGTGGAGAGCATCGGGTGCCTGCACGGGAAGACCCGCGCAGGCACGCTAGTGTCCGACGGGAAGAAGACTGCAGCGCGGCTCGGAGGAAAATGAAAATCTTCAACCGCGGCCGATGGGACTCCGCCTTCGCCTCCGCGAGGGCTGAAAATGAAGGAGGTTAGCGTTGGGTGGTGGCTGCTGCTGCCGCGAGTTCCCGGGGGGGGGGGGGGAGGGGGAGAGAGAGAGTGAATGAATGAGCGAGCAAGCATGTGTGTTTGAGATCCTGTGTGTGTGAGTGAGAGATTGCATGTATGTGAATGATTGAGAGCCTGTATATGTGAAAGAGAGTATGTCTGTGATTGAGATCCTGCCTGTGAGAGAGAGAGCATGAATGTAAGTTTACCATTGGGAACCTGTATGTGTAAGTTTGTAATTGAAAACCTGTTTGTTTGAAAGAGTATGTGTGTATGATTGAGATCCTTTGTGTGTGAGAGAGATCATGTGTATGTATGATTAAGAGCCTGTGTGTATAAGTAAGAGAGAGATCATGTGTGTCTGTGTCTGATTGACAGCTGGTTTAGGTGATGGAGCATGTGAGTATGTGATTGAGAGCCTGTGTTTAAATGAGAGAGAGAGACCATGTGTGTCTGTGTGATTGAGAGCTGATTTAGGTGAGGGAGCATGTGAGTATGTGATTGAGAGCCTGTGTTTAAATGAGAGAGAGAGACCATGTATGTATGTGTGTGATTGAGAGCTGATTTAGGTGAGGGAGCATGTGAGTATGTGATTGAGAGCCTGTGTGTAAATGAGAGAAAGAGAGGACATGTTTGTAAGCATGTGAATGAGAGTCTGTGTGTGAGAGAAAAAGACAGCATGTATTTATGTGATTGAAAGCCTGTGTGTGTGTAAGCGTGAAAAGATAGACAGCATGTGTGTAAATGTGTAATTAAGAGCCTATATAAGTGAGAGAGAAAAAACATTTGTATATGTGAGTGACTGAGAGCATGTGTGTATAGGTGTGTCATTGAGAGCCAGTGTGAGAGAGAGCGCTGGTATGTGACTGAGAGAGGAGAAAGTTCCAAGCAAACCACCCCCACCTCCTGCTAATTCAGAACAATCTCAGGACACCTGGATATCAAACGTTCCAGGTATGCAGAGCAAAAAAATTTTTGTATCCTTATTATTTTTCATTACTGGATCTTTGTGTCTGCTATTTTGAAATATTTTGTTGGTATCTGGAAATGTTTTATATGAGTTTTTAATTATTGGATATTCCACTCATCAGCTGTTTCGAAATATGTTCTTTTTGTTAGTACAGTTTTACTGCTGATGATTTTATATTTCTTGATTTGTTTTATAAGGATGTGTGATGTTTCTTTTTTCCTTTGTTACACTGCATACAGAGACTCTGGCTTGTTGCAGTTTCCAATTCAGTTTTTGTCTGCATGCTTCTTGTTATGCGTTTTGGTCTCTTTATTCTATGTTAGGTGAGGGACAGCACGTGATTCAGGTGAGGTTTTCTGCTGGCGTGTAGTTTCTGTGTAGGACTCTATAGCAGCCTGACTTGGTCCGTTTTCCCTAATAGGAGATGTATTGGTGTCTTAAGGCCTGGTGTAATATTTTCAGAGACTTATTGTACTTTAAAAGTGTGATCTTACATAAAATGCACACATTTACTTGTATTTAGTTTTAAACATATTGTATGGCTCTCATGGAATTACATTTTAAAATATGTGGCATTTATGGCTCTCTCAGCCAAAAAGGTTCCTGACCCCTGCCCTAACCCCTCCCGGCTTTCTCTCCCAGCATTTGAAAATAAACAGTGTGCTTCTTTTTCCTTGTGTTGCCACTTTTCAAGCACACAAGCTTAATATATACTAGCATGGACAGAAAGTACAGCTCACTAATCTTCACAGCACACATGAGCAAACATGCCTAGCTTCCCCAACTTCTAATGTCTTAAGGAACATGTCTAAACAAAATATTATGAATTCATTAAAATCGTACTTCTCTTGGCTTCGTATTTCAATTGAAAATTAAAGGACATGTGCAATATCCTACACTTGACTAACACAGGAGTTACACAGATCATTATTTGCATTATATTCTCAGCATTTTTAGTGTAATTCTCTAGACATCATTGTCTGCCTTATAAACACATTGGTAGTGCTTACACCATTAAGAACTGACAGAAAAATGAACAATAAATAATAGGAGGAGTCAAAGAGGAGCAAGAAGTTTGGAAACAAGTTGATAACATGCCATAAAAGGAGCGAGCAATCTGAAGAGTTTCAGACCATTTCTAGCAACTGCTAATGAGCAGATAAGGCATTATTCAAAATGTTACAAGGCACTGTGGGATGTCCTTATAATTTTGTATCAACCCTAACTTTATTGAAAACAAAAACACTTTTAATCAAAATATATTGGGGTCCATATCCAAAGGCATTTAGCCAGATAACTCATAATATTTCCCCCATTTCTCTGGCTAAATTTTAGATGGATAACTCATTATGGGGCAGATTTTCAAAGGGGTATGCGCGTAAGATACGCGCGTACCCCCTGAAAACCTGCCCCAACCTCCCCCTGCGCGGGCTGAGCCTATGTTGAATAGGCTTGGTGGCGCGCGCAAGCCCCGGGACGTGCGTAAGTCCCGGGGCTTTGCTAGGGGGGCGTGTCGGGGGGCAGCGCAAAGTTCGGGGGCATTCCGGGGGGCGTGGTGCCGGCCTAGGGGCGTTCTGGGGGCATGGCCGTGGCCTCCTGGCTAGCCCCCGGACCGGAACATGTCGCGCCGGCAGCCGGTCCAGCACGTGCAAGTTACGCCTGCCTCAGGCAGGCGTAACTTTTCCAACAAAGGTAGGGGGGATTTAGATAGGGCTGGGGGGTTGGGTTAGGTAGGGGAAGGGAGGGGAAGGTGCGGGGGGGGGGGGGGGTGGAAGGAAAGTTCCCTCCAAATCGGAGCGGCCTTGGAGGGAATGGAGGCAGGCTGTGCGGCTCGGCGCGTGCAGGCTGCCGATTTTGCGCAGCCTTGCACGCGCCAACCCCGGATTTTAAAAGATACGCGTGGCTACGTGCATATCTATTGAAATCCTGCGTACTTTTGTTTGCGCCGGTCGTGCGAACAAAAGTACGCGCGGGTGTAGTTTTTAAAAATCTACCCCTATCTGTCTAATATTTAGCCGATAACATAGTTGGGTTGGAGAGTTACCTTGATAGCTTATGCTTCCAGCGCTGCTTCCCAAAGCTACATAAAGCACCTGGGATTGCACGGGACTGCAAACTGGGTGCGATTCAGGTACTAGTTGCGTGGGAGGTGAGGAGCCCATTATTTTTTGTATTCTTTTCCAGGGTGGGCCAGTGGCAATTTTCTCTGCTCCTTCCCTTTGGAGGGGTTTGACGGGCCTCAGCAAGCAGGGGTTTAAAAGATTTATGGTGTATGGGGGGGGGGGGGGGTGGGGGGAGAGTGAGAATCAGGCCGGGAAGCCCACGATTAATTTTTTTTTTTTTTTTTTTTACCATAGGAGTGCCACTTAACCAGGTTATCTTTTGAAGATATCTGGTGCAATTGCAGGTAATCCAGCCACCCAAGTCCTGATAAATTTAGACCTGGCTGGTTAGCCGAATAACTTTAACCAGGGATAATCAGTGAAATGTTTATCACACTGAATATACGGGACAAGTTATTTAGCTAACTGTAGCCGGATAACTTGTCTGCTCGC
This sequence comes from Rhinatrema bivittatum, assembly GCF_901001135.1. Classification (NCBI taxonomy): domain Eukaryota; kingdom Metazoa; phylum Chordata; class Amphibia; order Gymnophiona; family Rhinatrematidae; genus Rhinatrema; species Rhinatrema bivittatum. Next base: position 52,859,473 of record NC_042624.1, on the reverse strand, counting down.
CGGCTTACTGGGCCCATTTATTGAATTTATTTATATATATTTATAAGCATTTGATATTCCACCTTTTCCTAAAGGTAGACCCAAGGTGAATTACATAAAGTCACGAGACATTGAGTACATAAGTAATGGTTACATTCTGATATGATAAACAAATATAAGGTAGATTTCTAGTAAACATAAAGCGGGTAGGAATAAAGAAGTGGATGTATTGGGTATATATGGCATATATGAGGTTAAGAAGTAAGTTAAACACCAGTAGTGTGATAGATATTAAGAACCAGTTGGATAGAGGTAGTCCAGAAGTGAGCAAATCTTGTGGGATTCATGGTCAGGAAGACTTCCAGTGAACTATGATGAGTCTCTGTTGTAGTGTCTAGGGAAGGCATGGTAAAATAGCCAAGCTTTGACTTTATTTTTGGGAAGGTGAGATGGCAGGTTTCTTGGTGCAGTGTTAGAGATATCCTGTTCCATATTTTAGAGGCAAATATCTGAACACGTGAAGTCTCATGCATGTTAGTCTAGTTGAAGCCAATGGAGGAGAAGACAGAAGGGTGTGTTGGAAGGATCAAAGATCCCTTGTGGGGATGTAGAAAAGTAGAAGTTGAGAAAGATATTCAGGGGCCAGTTGAATGCAGACATTTGAAAACAAAGTAAAGTGTTTTAAATTTTATCCTGCTCTTAACAGGGGGGCCTATGTAGCTGACACAAAATTGGCATAAAATGGTCTACTTGCTTTGCTTTGTAAAAGTTGGAGGTGTTTGGGATTGTATTGTGCAATGCCATGGAATAGAGTGTTGCAGGAGTTGATACAATGGGGGATCAGTGAGTATATGACAGTAGCTAGGTTGTGCTTCTCGTATTAATTGTGCAGTTGGCGAATCTGGCATAGGTGCATAAAGGAGGTTTTTACCATTGACCAAAATATTGGTTTCCATTGTGATATGCTGACTGAGTTGTATTCCCAGACTACCATACACAGTCTTTATATTATAAGGGGGTTCCTGACAAGGTGAGGTTAATAAAAAAGCACCCTTGTTGGCTTAATCAGAGGAGTTTGGACTTGGAAGGGGTTAGCTTGTGTTTATTAAGCTATAGAACCATTGATGAGAGACAGTCATGAGATTAGCAATGGCTGCAGTTTGGTCAGTCCCTGTTTTGATGTAAAGCTGGATGATATCTGCCAATAGGTGAGGGTCAATACTGAAGGATTAGATGAGGTTGCAGATCGGGTAGATGGAGTTGTTGAAGAGTACGGGGGAAAGCACTGAATCCTGGGTCACTCCATAGATGAGATTCCTAAGGTGGTCCATGAGACAGAATTTGATTAATTGGTCAGGAATGATTTGACCCATTGAAAAGCAGAGCCCTCAATACAGATGTCTCTCAAATGTTGTAGCAGGTGTAAGTGGTCATCATGTAGGTATATGCTATTGGTTAATGCTAACAGGATGGATTCTATTCTGTGGTCTTTCCTGAGCCAAATTGGTAAGAATGAAAAATGCTGGCCTCTTCAAGGAAGTCTAGAAGTTGAAGGTAGACCATTTTTTCAATTAGCTTTGATAGGAAGGAAAGACTGGAGACTGGGCATTACTGATCAACTTTTCTGGGGTCAGTGCCTTTTTTTTTTTTCAAATAAGTTTGATCACAGCTTTTTTAAGTAGGACAGGTAGGTTTCCTTGGGTAAATCTTGTATTGATTATAGTGGTTAACCAGGGGAGTGGGTCTCGTCTCAGGTTGCAGATGAATTTGGGAGGTATGGGACTGATTGATCCTTTTCTTACCTTTTTGTGGGAGATTGTCCTGAATTCAGAAAGTGAGTTGCAGCCTTGGGAGAGGTGAATTGGTCTGATTGAGGTTGGAGGAAGAGTGTTCAGGATATTTTTTTATTGTATTGGCCTGTGTGTGTATGGGGGGGGTGGGGGGGGGGGGGAGAAGTGATGAGAAAGGAGGAGCAGATTACTTGAAGTTTTGAATTGAAAAATTCAGCAAAGATTTCTGCTGAGGGGCCCCTCGTGGTGGTACTAGGTGCAATGGAGTTAGATCTGGAGAGTTTCTTAACTAGTTGGAATAGTTTCCTTGAGTGATTCTTTGCTAGTTCAAGTTGTTTGGAGAAATAGAGAGTAACTTTCAAACAACTTTGCATGGCCCTATACATGCACATAAATGGCTGTGCGGAGATTTATGATAGTATTTTATATCCTGTGCGTATCACATATGTACATATTATAAAATACACAAATGTCCACCCTGAAACATATGTGCTTATGTATGCTTCCGCACAAATACATACAGTGCATTGAAAGTGAGTGTTTCAATGTACTGAATGGGCCAGATTTTGTAACCTACGTGCGGGCGTAGATTTGTGTGCGTAACCCAGCGTGCACAAATCTACGCCCAATTTTATAACATGCGCGCGCAGCCGTGCTTATGTTATAAAATCCGGGGTCAGCCCCCCAGCCCTATCTAAATCCCCCCCCACCACCTTTGTTTTATTATTTACGCCTGCCTCTGGACAGGCAGAGGTTGCACGCGCTGACCAAGTGCTGGCATGCGATCCCCGGGCCCAGCGGCGGTGGTGAGGCCTCTGGCCATGCCCATTCCCCGCCCATTTTTTTCAAGCCTCAGGGAATAAGCGCGTCCCGGGGCTTGCGCATGTCACCGAGTCTATGCAAAATAGGCTCGGCGCACGCAGGAGGGGTTTTAAAGGGTTACGCACGTATATTGCACACGTAACCCTTTTAAAATTCACCCCAATGTGTGTACTTTTCCTACCAATTTAAAAAATATATCTGCATATATTTTACACATGAAAATAAAGTAGGCTTTGCATAAAACCCACTTTGCGCAAGTTGATATATTTTAAAACAAGCACATGTAATTGAAATTACCAATTTTCTGATTCCTCCACCAGTTTACCCAGTCCTTCTCAAAGTCATTAAGACCGTGCTAGTTAAGAACATAAGAAATTGCCATGCTGGGTCAGACCAAGGGTCCATCAAGCCCAGCATCCTGTTTCCAACAGAGGCCAAAACCAGGCCACAAGAACCTGGCAATTACCCAAACACTAAGAAGATCCCATGCTACTGATGCAATTAATAGCAGTGGCTATTCCCTAAGTAAACTTGATTAATAGCCGTTAATGGACTTCTCCTTGAAGAACTTATCCAAACCTTTTTTGAACCCAGCTACACTAACTGCACTAACCACATCCTCTGGCAACAAACAGCCTAAACTCTCCTCAGCTCACCCAGACCTTCCACCTAGTTAATATTACACAATAAACACGTTTGATATCACTTTCGCAAGATAATTAGCAGGTGTAAAATTAAGCTTGTAATTTGCAAAATATACACACGCACATATATTAAAAAATAGCAATTTATGCACTTAATTGTAATGCTCCTATTCTGTCACGTTTTAAAATGTATATGTGCACGCAACACTATAATGTACTGCACATACTTTCAATGTTTATAAAATAGATTACACAAATACATGCTACTTACAAGTATATATGCAAATGTTTTACAGGTGTAACTTAGAAAATGCACCCCACATTTATTTGCCAGCCATATGGCTGTCTTGGATTTTTTTGGCATATTCCTTGCAAATGTGCCGAGCAAGCCCTGGGAAGGGCGTAGAGGCATGATCACTTGCTCCTGAGAGAAAGTGAGCCCTTGGCCCACGAGGTGGCTCAGGGAGGAGCCCCAAGTCACACCCCGAGGGTGGTGAGCAAGTATAGGCATTGGCGGAGCAAGAACATAGGAGGAGGACGAAGCGGATCAGCCCCCCGCTGAGCCAACATGTACTGGAGAGGACAGACGGATGCAGAGGGCTGGAAAATATGAGGCAAGGTACCGGAGTGCGAGATGCCGGATCCAAGAATGTAAAAGAGTACATAGGGGAATGAGGACTCCTGGAACTTGGATGAGATGAGGACTCCTGGACTTGGACAAAACGAGACGAGACTCTTGGAGACTTGGACAGAGACGAGACTCTTGGAGATGAGGGAAGGGACAAGGCTCCTGAAGATGAGGGAAGAGACAAAGCTCTTGAAGACAAGGGAAAGGACGAGACTCTTGAGGAAGTGGAAGAGACGAGACTCTTGAAGGCGAGGGAGAGACGAGGCCCTTGAAGACATGGAAGAGATGAGGCTCTTGAAGACGTGGAAGAGACGAGGCTCTTGAAGATGGAGAGTCCTGTCCCTCAGGGCATCCTACACAGCCCGGCGTGGACTTGTCACAGACCACCCTGTCCCGCTACACGCCCTGCACAACCTGGAAGGCTGGTTGTGGACCATGCAGAGAGCGGGACGTGCACAGAATGGAGAAGAGGGTCTGGGAAGCACTTGAGAGGTGTCCAGCCGGAGGGGATTTCAGTCACCTGAAGACGGACACTGAATGAGATGGATTTTCTCCTGGGAAGGTTGGCTGGAGACAAAGTCCGGTAGATGGCAAGGCTGCTGGCGGATTCTTCAGGATCGAGATGAGAAGTGAAGGAAGACGGTACGCAAGAGAAGGTACCTCAGGTACAAGCTATCTGGACATCTGGACACATGGACATCTGGATCTCAGAATGAGTAGACATCTGGACATCTGGGTCTCTGGACATCTGGACAGATGGACAACAGGAAGAGTGGACTTCAGGATGAGAAGAGATCAAACGGTCTTGGAGAAGAGGACAAATGAACATCAGGATGAAGGACATCTGGACACCTGGACATCCAGATCTCTGAACGAGTGGACATCTGGGCATCTGGACATCTGGAACATCTAGGGCATCTAAGAACAGACAAGGAACGCCGAGCCTTACAGGAAGGGAAGCTGAGGGTTGGAACATAAGAGGACGATCTGTCAAGGGACGAAACCTGGAGCATCGGATGGAGACATCAGGAACGTAAAGACATGGAACAAAAAGTCTTCCGGACAGGAGCAGCAAGATGGACAATGATGGAAGCGGTGGAACTCCATGGACAAAGGAGAAGCTCCATGGAGTGTGTAACTCTGTGGATGGTGTTGTAGCTCCATCCGAAAGCACTGAGAAACTGAAGCAGGGCCTTTATATACGACAGGACCAGGAAGAGCCCTGAAGACGTCATCTGGAGGGCAGAAGAATACTTCCTGGCCCTTTAAGAAGAGGAGAGAGGCACGCGCCCGCCCCTAGAGGGAACCCTGGAGGAAGATGGGAGGAGCCAAGGCCTGTAGCGGCGTCCTGCCGCATGGAGGAAGAGGGAGCAGGCCGGAGGCGGCTCCTGCCACTGAAGAGGAGCTGCACTGGGGCTTCCTCAACCCAAAAAAGAGGATGAGGCGGTGGCGGCTCCCTGCCGTGAAGAGAGACTCTGGTTGGCTGCATTCAGGCCACGGAGGAGGGAATCCTGGCAGGGGAATTCCCCCATAGGAGGAGTCGGTGGTGCGGCTCCAGCTGCTCAAGAGGGAGCAGCAGTAGCAGTAGCAGCGGCGGCAAGACCACAAAGATGCAGGGAGGCGCAGCTCGGTGGCGGACCGGGCTGCGAGGGAGACTGGCAGCGTTGGGCTGGCTGGAGAGAAGGTGAGGGCCTGTCCACAGGATGGGGTCCGCGGGCAGGATCATAACAGTAAGATAGTATTTGTTTTTTGTTTATGCCGTTTCCACTCAAGTTGGTGAGATTGTTGCATAAAGAGTCATAGACCATCATTGAACCAAGAGGAGTTCCAGGGCTATCGGGTTGGATTCACTTTGAGGAGGTGAGAATGCTGATGGCTGTAGTGATTTTTTCATTTCATTGTTGGACAAAGTATTCTGCTAGCTCTGAAGAGATTGCTATTTTTTTGTAGATTAAAGAACTTGCTGTTGCTGTCACTAATGAAAATTAACATATTCTTGGTAGAAGGTTTGAGCATAAGAATAAGGAGCGTTTTGTCTGTGTTGGGTAGCATAATCCACACTGGGTAGTTTGCTACCAAGTAGTCCAAGGAGATAGGATCCATTATTACTGTATTAGTATCTACATAGATGCTGGGAGAGTGAAATATCAAGTCTAGAGAATGGCACTTTAATTAGCTGGGTAAGGCCCGAATCCTCCATTTTTTATTGAAAGTTGATGGTATTACTTTTGGTGGTTGAAGTCTTCTAGAATGATGCAGTAGAAAATTCACTTGGAAATTCTGAGAGTTGGAAGGAGGAATCAGGTTGATTATCTGGTAGGCGGTAGATTAGGTCCCTCGTCTCCTTGGGATTGTTGCGTCCGTCAGTCTCAGACGGCTTCGACCTTTGTGCCTCACCTTTCTCTCTGCCCTCCCCGCTAGCGTTGGGAAGATGGCCACCGCCACGTCTGCATGCCGCTCTCTCCGGCATCCCCGGAACGGCAATGGCAAAGCCTCACGCCATGTTTCTCCTAAGGTCCTCCTAGGGTGTGCACGCACATGCCACCCACGTCTTTATCCACGTCATGGCGGGAACCTCGGGAGCATCCCCCTCAAGTGACGTCACGCCATCCGGGTATTTAGTCTGCCCTTGTTTGCTAGCTAATCGAGTTAGCAAGGATCGTGAATGGATGGAAAGCCTCCGGTCTGAGCTACTCTGCCATTTCCTTGCTGCCGCTGGAAGCTCTCTTTGCCCTTCGGGGTATTTCTCTAACCTGGGTATCCGCTCCTCAGGGGCCCTTTGCTTTCTTTCAGGTGCCTATCTGGGATCAGGTACTCGCTCCTCGAGAGCCTGCTCTCCCTGGCTCGGTGCCTGTATTCAACTACTTCTGCCTGCTGGGATCATCTATACAGCTACCATCTTAGTGAGTAATATAACATTCTCAGTCTGTCTCATCTACAGCTCTGCTGCACTGGGAACCTGCATCCGGATCTCCCCATACTATCTCTGTGAGATGGGTCCCCTCTGCCGAGGGTCCCTGGACTGCTATTTCTGGATCACCTCACTACTGCCACCTCTGGTGGTATATCTCAGCTGTATAATAAAAGACAAATCTCTGTGTTTGCGTGTCTCGAGTCTAGCCTAGTACTGTGGCTCCTCACCGTGGGTGTGATCATCTCCACAGTACCCAAGAATCCACTCAAACACCTCAAAACCATAACAGGGATTTCAGGACAAGAAGTCTGACTTGCCTGATTGCTTTATTATGACCTTGTGTGGAGCCGGAATTGGTGGAAGATGACAGCTATTCCCCCACCGTGACCTATGGAGCAGGATGTATCATGCATCTTGTAACCTGTGGGCAGAGCAGGGTAAGAGTGATAGCATCACCTCTTTTTATCCAGGTCTCTGTGAGCAGTTTAAATTCTTCAGTTAGGGCCATGATGAGGTGAGCTTTGTTATTAGCTGAGCACATACTGAGTAGGCCAAGTTGAAGAGGGAAGAAGTGACTTGTTTGGGGCAGATCATGTTGGTGGGCTGTAGGGTGATGGATATAAGGCATCTGGAGTAAATTATTTTCAGTGAGTGGGGCTTCCTCCTGCCCTAAACCACCTCCACAGATAGGATGGCTTTGCGAAACACATAGTGGTGGTATAGCATTAATCAAGTGCTATTCATTAAATGATGTAGGGACTGAAAGTAAAGGTCACTATAAGTCATCTATTCTCAAGCCTGAGTAGATCTCGCCCCTATTTTACATACCCTCCCATCTTTGTGTTTAGTCCAATCATTGCAGTGATGATCCTGGGCCTTGGGCCATATACCAGAGCTCCTTCTAGAACCCTGCGATCATGGGCCATGAATACAGCCACTAGGTGTTAGCCTTTGGCAATGACCACAGCTCCCTCCCTCCCAGGGGCTGTGAACTTTGCCTCCAAGGCAATCCCAATTGCATATCACTTACTAACTGAGCCACTGGACTATCCCCAGAAGTGGTCTGTTAAAACCACTTTTAACAGTGGTTAAAACCACTCTTTTAACAGTGTTCTACAAAAAGAGCCTGAGCTTTTGGTATGTACTCATTCATTCTTACCTAAGGGTTCCTTTGGTCTTCCATACATACAGCATGTGACTTGGACTCACTATAATATAGATTACAGAAGCAGAGTTACAGTTAATTAAGAATCTCAATGGAATAGATGTACCACCTTGATGGACAAATGTTAGACAATTTAGGGATTGTGAGCGCAGAGAACATCTGCCACATTTATAGTGCTAATACAATTTGAAACCCAGACAAGAGTTCCTACATCTCACTGGAGGCATTGCTGATTGAACTGTTCGAGCTGTGATGTTTAGTCCCTCTTGTCTAGATAAAGCAAATAAAAGTACAGCAGAGAAAACTTTGTGAGCTGTAAATTGTGCAAATGTGTGAAGTTTGTTAAAATAGTTGTAGTAACATGGTAATGTTTTGCAGGATGTAAGGTTTCTTTAAATACCAGAAATTTGTTTTTATTTACCCTCAAAGAATGCTTTGTGAGATGAGATAGAGATCTAAATATGTGTACCCTAAATGATAAGGGAGATGATATGAACCATACCTGGAAGGCATTAACAGTGCACAAAAAGCAGAATAAGAGCGGTCTTCATAAGAGGATCTTGAGGGGTAAACTTGAGCATGTCAGGAAATATTTTTTCACAGAAAGGTTGGTGGGTACCTGAAATTTATTCATTTATTTCATTTTAAAAATGTATATACCGCATAATCGGTAAAACATACAATAAAAGCAGTTTACATAACCGCTTCATAAAATCCAACATAAAACCAATTACCAGCAATACAAAATTACATATACAGACCAAATAGCCCAACCACCGTACTAAGGAGGTAGCACTGTCAACTGCTTCTGCTACCCAACCCTCCCTCCCCAATAACCCACCACTCCCCAAGGCCTAATCCCAAACTTTCCAAAGCATCAAAAGCCAAACCTAAGTCCAATTAATTAAGCCCCACCTCTGAAATCTGGAAAGAAAACAAATGGACCTTGAGTAATTTATGAAATTACTCTACCAACACTGGTAGACTATTCCAGGCCAGAGGGGCTAGTGCAGAGTAGTTGATAGAGGCTGAAATGGTTCTGAATTTTAAGAAAGCCTATGATAAACATAGGATCCTTAGTTGCAAAAAGTGAAGCAGTAGTAGAAGAATTAATTAGCAGTTGAATCTGTTTGGCAGGCTGTAAGTCCAATAATAACTAAAACAAGAAGTCTTCGAAGAAACAAAGGTGCTAATGTACTCGGGTCTGTCGGGGAGACTGCAATGACAGAACTAATTAGAGTTAGGTCTTCCTGCAGGCTAAAAGTAGAATAAACATTAGATATCCTGGTGGAAACACAGGCACTCCCATTGTTGGGTCTCTGTGACAGGCTATGCATTTCTCATGTTGACCATGAAGTGTGGCAGGTTGGTGCTGATGTGGGGCCATCCAGAGGCTGAGGGGACCTGGGAGTGCTGGATGTTCAGATAGCCACAGTGGTGTTAGTGACTGTTTGGTTTGCTTTAGGGCCTTGTGCTTGGAAGTAGGAGGAGCGGAGTTCTGGGTGTAAAATAAAATGGGGATCTCGCATGCTTAGCTACTCAGGAGAATGGCGTACAGTGGACAAAAACTGTTTTAGATAAGGAATGATATCCTACTCATGCCCTATGGCTGCTAGCTGGGGTATAGAGAATATGGAGAAGACTAACTGGATAATTTTCTTTCAGCTGTTTTCTAATGTGTTCCTAATTATGGCCTAGATTCATCAAAATGCTATAAATGTAGCTGAACTGCAAATTGGATATGACTGATGAGTTTCTATAATTTGAATCAATGAAAGGTACCAACAAGAGGAGCTGATTACTACAAAGCAGTTTGTTGCATTGTACAAATGTATAACTGAGTTGTTTTAAGGGGCTTACTTGATAACACATTTTTTCCAAAGGTGCAGTACTTTGTGACTGTGGAGAAAATATGTTACACAACAATACGTTCAGCACTGTCCCATTGACTTTCTCTATAGAACTTCTGTCTATGTTCAGGCCATGATGTCACATTTGCTTGCTTCCTGGCAGTCCCTCCCCCAGCTTATCCATGCAGAATTCTTTAGCATTTATCATTATTATTATTATAATAATTGTTATTATTAAGAATTGTATGGTGCATAGCAGATACATAAAGCATTATACAGAGGCACACAGTACACAGTCCCTACTCCTTGGAGCTTGCAGTCTCTTCAGGACAGATTGACAAAATACATGGACATAAATTAGAGGCTTTGAGTTAAAACAATGAAACCATGATTGGGCCATTCTAGATGAGTTTGTAAATGAAATACAATAGACACAAAAGCAAAGCAAGATAAAATGTAATGTGTAAGGGTAGAAGTACTATAAATAAAAGGGTCACATTGAATTGTGCTATTTGGACTTTTACGACTATTTATAGTGCATGAAGGGTATAATTTGCTTTTAAAGTTTTCTGTTACCTGAGTTGTTAATATTTAAAAAGGATTTTATAAACCAGTTGCTCACAAATCTGGTCTCTGTGAACCATGTCAGTTGGGTTTCCAGGATATCCACACTAATTCTGTATGATGCAAATTTGCACTTCTATCCCATGCGCATTCGTTCTGGATATCCTGAAATTCTGACTGGCTTAGGGGGTCAGTAGAATGGATTTTGGATACTATGCTGTGAAACTCAAGCGATGTGCAAGGAAATTGTAGACAGGATTAAATCTTCAGGACAGAGCCAAACTATTCCGAGCCAGCATGAGAAAAATTGCCAAACATCTCCAGATGTTTGGCCATTTATGTAAACTGGTAGTTTTGTGAAATTGATGCCGATATGACTATAAAAGTTTTTTTTAAATAGAATAAAATGATCTGATATAAAGAACTATCTGGATAAATTAAATTAACCTAAGGTTATAGGCTATAAAATGTAAAGTGAAAAGAAAAAAAACGTACAATTTGTTATCAGGCAGAATATTTCTGTTCAGAATATAGGGACAGTAACTTTCAAACCGTCGCACAGGTGCTCTTTGGCATGTCTGCATTGCTGCATGCCCAGATACATGGCTATTTTATAACTTGCACGCATATATGCACACATGCTATAAAATAGCCTGACTGTGCACATATGTGCGCCCAATTTTAAGTAGGCATGCACCTATGCGTGCCAATCCCGCTTCTACGTAAGTCAGGGAATTTTAAAAGAGCTGCACATCCATGCCATTGCCAGTTTCACCAGTCCATCTACTAGTTCTCCAGTTAACACCTAGGTCCTCCATACCCCCTGGTTTGATGGTCTGAACTTCTCCCAGTTACCCCAGACCCTTTAAACCCCTGAGAAATGGCTCTTTCTGTTTATTTTTAAATGTATACCTCGCCCCTAGCAGACATAAACTTACACACTACTGGACCGGGGTGTGCATCCAGGTGCCTATGTATTTATGCACACATCTCTTGGCCATGTTCTGAAGCTCCCATTCCCCACGCAGACCACACCCACGCCCTGCCCCATTTTGAAAACCTTTGAGGTGTGCACACAGCGGGAAATGCGCGTGTATCTGAGCGGCTTTTAAAACTCGGCTGGTCCACGCCAGCCCGAGTTGTGTGCACATCCTCCAATTGACGTGTGCACCAGGCTTTTAAAATTCACCTCTAAGTGTATATGAGATAGGCAGTGTTTTGACTTGCCCATGTCTTAATTGCATAATACATTTTTTTTTTGTAAAACATCAAATAAATCATAAAATCGCATACATGTGTTAACTCTCAAATTTTTACTAGGTAAAGTCATGTTTGGAAAATGTCAATACTTTTATTTAATTTATTTTTTACAGCAAAACTCTAAGGGCCAGATTTTAAAAAGGTTACGTGCGTAAATGGTCTTACACACGCCGGGCCTATTTTGAAAAGGCCCGGCGACACGCGTAAAGCCCCGGGACGTGTGTAAGTCCTGGGGCTTTACTAAAGGGGCGGGTGGGGGCGGGGCGGGGCCAGAGGCCTGCAACACAGCGGCCATTGCCGCTGTGTCGAAGGATCGTGTGCCGGTAGCCTGGAGGCAGGCAGGCTCACGTTGCCGGAGGCAGGCGCAAAAGGTAAAATAAACATTTTGGGGGAGGGTTAGAGTAGGGCTAGGGGGAGGAAAGGTTAGGGGAAGGGGTGGGAAGGTCAGGTTAGGGGGGAGGGAACGGGGGAAGGCAGGGCGGCTTGACGCGCATGAGGTGCACAATTGTGCACCCCTTTGTGCGCGCCAACCCGATTTTATAACTTGCTCGCGCACATGTACGCCCACACACACCTTTTTAAAATCTACCCCTAAGTTTCTAGTCAAAGTGTTTTGAAATACATTGTATTTGAGCAAATGGTGTTTGGAAACAAGATGAGCATAAAGAAGGCAATTATAAATCATGTTCACAAATCCTACCCTACACTTTGTAACATTGGTGGAGTTTGTTGGATCCTGGTTTAAGGTTTGCATGGAAACGAGACGCAATGAACAGGAGACAAATAGCAGCACCTGCTATAACTAAAGCGTCCAGACATTCAGATGTGCTGCTAAAATCGGCGTATAATTGGAGAAAAAAGATTTTTTTTACATCATGGATTCATAAGAGATACCACAGGGGCTTCCCCCCTGGTTTTCGTAGATTGCTTTCATGAGATTTTCGATTCACAGTTTAATAAGTACTGCAGCATAGTGAATGCCTGGATGATGGGGAAGGTTTAGCCCATTTGTGGTTTGGAAAAATGCAGAATCCATTTCAGACTCATTTGAGGTAAAGTGAAATAAGCACTGCACATTGGATTTACTTATTGTTTTTCTTCTGTAAATACATTTTTTCACATATCAAATTGTTGGCTAATATATATGTGGCTCCTGAAGCCATAACGTGAAAAAAACAAAACTCCTCTCTGTGTAGCTTTTAACAATACAAATGAATGTGTAATGGAGTGTACAATAGAAGGTGCATGTCGTAAGCACTTTGTTTTTATTCTGCTCTTACATTGGCAGTACCAAAGTTTTCTCTTCCTCTAAAGGAAGTGAGGACAGCAGAATTACAAGTTTTTGATCTTAACATAGAAACATAGAACATGACGGCAGCTAAAAACCGTACAGCCCATCCAGCACATTTCTCTTCCTATCCCTCAGAGATTCCTTACCTGTCCTATATTTTCTGGAATTCTGATATTGCCCTCATCTCCAACACCTCAGCAGTGAGGCTGTTTGATGCATCTGCCACCCTTTCTGAGTCTCGGATTAGGATTTTGTCGGCCCCCACCCCAGGCATGGTTAGTGCTTGGGGTCAGTTTTTGGGGTGCATGGAACCAGGCAGTCGCTTGGGGCGCTGTCAGCTGAGAGGGTACCCTGAGCATAGAGGCAATGGAAGAGAGGCCCAGCTTGGTTGCGGCAGACCCTTTCCCGCCATGGCTGAAAGGAGGAACCGCTTGCCCGCAGCAGATCCCTTCCCACCACAGCCAAAAACAGGCCTGGCGTGGACGCAGCAGATCCCATTCTGCTGTGGCCGGAGAGGATCAGGGGTGCCATAGGTTGGGGGGGTGGGCACTTTTCGCCTAGGGAACCATTGGCCCTGTTGGTGCTATCACTCCCTTGCCCCTTTTCCCTGTAAGGTCAGACAACAGGAGCAGAAGGTTTAAGGCACAACCCCACAGTTTCCTGCGACAACTGACGGGTTGATTCTGAAGGGTTGAATTAAACAATTCAGAGGCACATTGGCAAAGGTTTCCATCTTTATTTTACATTATAAAAATAGATTTCAAACCTCAGGGTAATAATTTTGCTTTTACTGAGTAAGGAAAAGGAATCTCAAGTATCAGTACAAGGAAGGGATCTCAGGGAAGGGGAGAGGAGAAGAGGAGGCTGAGAGTACCAGGAATGGGGAGAGAAAAAGGTGGGAGGACCGGGGATGGCAGGGAGGAGTGTGAGGACTGGGGTTCAGGGGAGGAGAGGAGAGGAAGAGAGGATTGAGGATGGGAGATTTATTTATTTATTTATTTGTTTGTTTATTTATTAAAGATTCTTGTAAACCGTCGTTCATAATATACATCACAACGGTTTACATGTTACAAAATCATAAAATCATGCTAAAATATCTAAAAGGTACAATAAAATATGATAGAAAATAAAATTGTTAATCAATTATTAATAAAAGAACATAAAACAAAAGTAAAAATAATGTTTCTTTAAACCAATTAGTCCTTTTTTTCAAGATAATCAATATAAGCCTGTTCGAAAAGCCATGTTTTTAGAGCTTTTTTAAAAGCTTTAAGCTCTGACATATAACTGGGTTAGAAAATTCAGCCAGTCTGTTTTTTATCCATAAATCGCTTTGTGTAGTATACAACAAGTTTTGTACTGTATTCTTTGTGTTATTGGCAGCCAATGCAGATTGATTAAAACAGGGGTGATATGTTCACGTTTTTTATAATTTGTTAAAACCCTTGCTGCAGAGTTCTGAAGCAACTGTAAAGGGCGCAAAGTAGATTGTGGAAGGCCTAAGAGAAGGGAATTACAATAGTCTAAGGATGAAAATATCAAAGCTTGCAGCACCAATCGGAAATCATTAACATCTAACAGCGGTTTCAACTTTCTCAACACCAACAGGGAGATAGGGAAGATCAAGGGGGGGGGGGGGGAGGGAAGAAGATCAGGGATATGGGATAGGGAAGAGGAGGGAGAGGAAGGGAGGTTCTGGGATTGAGAAAGGAGAAGAGGGAATAAGAAGGGTCTGGGGTTAGTTCCAGGATCTGGGGGAAAAGGAAGGGGTAGGAATGAAGGGAAGCTCCAGGATCTGGGGGAAAGAATCCAAGATTAAGGGAAAGCAGATCTGAATTGTGTGTGAGGGGGCGGGCAGGGGAGGAGTATTGCAGTAATGAGCCCTCTTGTTGTCCCCTCTCTAACCTCCCATCCAGTCTGGCATACATACACCAAACCCTTCTCTCTCTCACACACAAACATTGCTCTCTCCTCTCCTCTCTCTCACACAAAGACAAGTCCCATAACCAATTCTTTCTTATTCACCAGTCCCTCTTTTCATTCCCTAGTGATCCCCCCCCCCACTCATTCCCTCCTAACCACTCCAAAATGATCCCCCTTTGCTCTGTCTGCTCCAAGCTTACTCTCTCTCCTGTCCCTTAATGACATCAGGCAGGGGAGTTGGATTAAGGAGCAGAGTTGCTCTTATTTGCTCTGCTATTTCTGCTCCAGGCTCACTCCTTACCTTGTTCTCTGCAGGCTGCTGTTGAAGGGGGGCCTTGATCAGGAAACGGAAGGTTGTGGTTTGCTGAATGAAATTCATGGAAGGTGGCACCTCTTCAGCTGCCTGCTGCCCCTTGATTTTTACCACCCTAGGCACAGACCTAATATGCCTATTGATACATCCAGGTCTGCCAAGTCTACCCTCTTTCACCCTCATCTTATGACCCCTTTTTTTTTCCACAGAGCCTCCTTTCTGTTGAGAGGCCTATTTCCTGTGCAATTATACTTGGAGATAGAAACATTTTAAATTTCACATTGCCCCTTTCCCTTCTTCCTTCAAGGGTAAACATGTTTAGATTTTTAAGTCTATCTCATATGCTTTATAATGAATACTATTTATCACTTTAGTAGCTGTCTTCTGGACCAACTCTGTTCAGTTTATATCCTTTTGAAGGTGAATTGTACACAATACTCCAAATGAGGTCTCACCAAAGCCTTATACAGAGGCAATATCACCTCCCCTTTTCTGCTGGCTATTCTTCTCCCTATGCATTCAAGCATCTTTCTGACTTTTGTCATTACCTTAGCTCCATGTTTGGCCACCTTAAGATCATCAGATAAGATCACCCCAAATCCTGTTTTGTGTACAGAAAAACTTCACCCCCCCCCCTCTACTATACTGCTTAGTTGGGTTTTTCCATGTTTGTAAACCCTCTGCCATGTCATTATGAAAGGTAGTTTGTTGTTGATAATAATTATTATTTACAGTATATAGTAGCAATAGCAGAATTACCCAATATTTGCAGGCATGATTGTATAAGTTTTACATTTGTGGTGGTCTTGTATTTTAAAAAATGTTAGGCAGTATGTAGAAGACAGCAAGGAAAGGAAAGGAAATGGGAGGATACAGAAACTGATCATCAGACAATTACTCCTGCAAAAAATGCAGGAAACATATTATAGTCTACCAGCCCTGAAAAATGAAGCAGTTCTTTTAGATGGAATTGTATAGTATAGGACAGAGCTAAGCAACTTTGGTCCTTGAGTGCCTCAAACAGGCCTGGTTTTCTGGTATCCACAATAAATATGCATTGGATATATTTGCATATCATGGAGTCAGTGTATCAAATATATCTCATGCATATTCATTGAGGATATCCTTAAAACCAGAACTGTGGCTATCGAGGACCAGAATTCTTACCCCTGGTATCAGACATAATGCGCACATGATGGGTGTTAGAACTGGATCTACAGTGGCTATAGAAAATCTACATCCCCATCCAAAATGGTCAGCTTAGAAATAAAATGCATTAATAAGTATTTGTTCCAGGTACCCATACATCCACTGCTAAGTGAAAAACAATGTTCCAGAACTCCTTAGAAAATGAAGTAGAAACAAAATATGGAATAGCTTGGTTAGCTAAGTATCCACCCACTTTATTCTTCTGTAGCAATCCTATATATTTTAAGCATGGTGTAACCAATCACCTTCAAAAGCCCACTCAAAGTGAATTGTCCCCGTTTGTTTTAAATTGTACTGATTCACATGTTGACAAGTTAAATTCCTGTTGATTCTCTCTGCTGAATACTGCATTTCAAAGTAAAGACCTAACCATGAATATCAAGGACTATCCAAAGAATTCTGGGACAAAGTTGTGGAAAGGCACAGAGCTTGGGATGTGTATAAAACAATTCAAAGTCCTCCAATATCACTCAAATCATGGCCAAGAAGATATTGAGAAGTGTATGGCTCCACCAAGACCCTGCCTAGATCAGATCTCTCAAAACTGGATAACAGAACAAGAGACTGATCAGGGGAAACAACCAAGAGGCCAAGGACAACTCTGAAATGGCTATAAGCTTCCTTGGCCAAGACTATTCAAAGTGGCAAGAAGGAAGCCATTACTCGATAAAGTCTACCTGGAATCCCATTTGAAGTATACAAAAAAGGAACATTCAGGAGATACTGTAGCCAAGTGGCAAAAAGTTTTGAGATGTGACAAAACGAAAATAAAACATTTTTGGCCCTGAAAGGGGTTAGAGTATCATGTGTTGAGAAGTGGAAAAAAATACTCTTCCATACACAAGTCTGACTGACTGACACAACAAAATGTGAAAAATGTTCAAGGGGGTATAGACTTGATAGTCAGTGTAGGACAGTGGACTGGGTCTCTACAAGGGAGAGCCATGCTGGCTGTGGAGATCTGGGGGAGAAGCTATTATTCCTAGTCTTAAGGGCTGGACTCATCCAGTGAAGCCCTCATTAGTCCAAAGGGAAGCACACCCTGTTTAAACCTGGAGCCAGCAACCTCTGCTGGCACAGTGAAACCAAGAATCCCTGGGCTGGGTCTGTAAGTGTTTGTAACCCCTGGGCGGCGGGACAGATCCTGTAACTGGCATCCAGGGGTGCATAGACATGGATCCTTTCTGCACACGGTTCTCCACGGATAGCACAAGCTTTCTGAGTTCCAGGGTTCCCCATGTGTGTGTGTGTGTGTGGGGGGGGGGGGGGGGGGTGTTAACCTCAAGGCCCTTGTATGTGCATTAAACTCTGTACCAGTTCTTTATGTGTACACTGCATTAATAATCTCCACAGTCTTCAGCAGCAAAAGATCACACTGTACAGCAAGATGGTTTCCAACTCCTTTACTGATAGTTGGTTAATTGAATGAAGATTTCTTTTACAGCACTTTCATTCAAATAAAAGTGATGAACAATAGAGAAGAGGATTAATAAATTAGTGACCTCCCTCTTGTAAAGTCTCTGAATTCTTTTTAGAAGCCACTCTCCTAACACCCTATCTCCTCTCCTGTTACAGTTACCGTGATTGCAGTTAGTGCAAGTCTTCCCTCCGCTCCCACCGTGGAACGGACAGAATACAGTCCCAACTGTATATCATGATATGAGTCCCGATTCTCTCTTTCTCTTTCTCTCTCTGGAAGCACCTGTGAGCACTCTCCTCTTAAACCAAACTTTGGTTACTGCGTCCCTGGTACCAAGGGCACTCAGCTCAAGGTGGCAACAAAATTAAATTGTTACTCAAAAAGGAGAAAAAAACAAAAGGGAGGCTGGATGGGAGGGCAAGCTTCCTTGCCTCAAACTGAGGAGAAACTCTCTTAAACAGGATTCTTCAAGCTGAAACTCCTCTATATCCGGTCACCAGACCACTCTGTCCCTCTGGAGGTCTGCCAAAAACTTCCCTAACCTTACACATGGGTGCCAAAAAGTCTCCAAAAATAGGATTTACTGGAGCAAAATAACACCAGACCGGGTCAAACTGGCAGGTAGACCCTCAAGGGAAAACCAGATTCCACTCCCTTCACAAATCAGGAAAAAAGAAAGAGGCAGGAGAGTGAGGAAACAGAGAGCCCCTATCCTGTTGAAAGGCTAAATAAAAATCCACAAGGATTGATGGTGTTTGAGGATGAAAAACAGCTAGAACACACCATCTGCAGCTCCCACATGGGGGAGTAATACCTTTTCTGCACTGAATCTGTTCAAACCTCCCCAGCAATTTAGTACATTCCAGACTGATAAGGAAAACCAAAGGTTCCTTACATGTTACTTTGAATCCTGTTCTGAATCTAAACCCTTGTTTGTCTTGCAAAGAAGGTTTCCTATATCCTTTATTTCTCTTGCATAGTGAGCCAGG
Organism: Rhinatrema bivittatum; assembly: GCF_901001135.1. Lineage (NCBI taxonomy): Eukaryota > Metazoa > Chordata > Amphibia > Gymnophiona > Rhinatrematidae > Rhinatrema > Rhinatrema bivittatum. Next base: position 52,840,712 of record NC_042624.1, on the reverse strand, counting down.
ATTTTGTGTTTGTTGCATGCTCCATTGATAAAAGCTCTGTTGTGACCTTTGAACTACTGTGCCTGAGCCTGCGTATTCCACTTAAAGTATTTGATATTATTTCATGACTGCCTATGTGCTGATCAGACCCAGATAGATCCCAAATCAGGGGTGGCAAATGCTGGTACTCAGCGGTGACAAATAGGCCTCATTTTCAGGCTAGCCAAAATATTTATATTGCCAATAAACTGGAACTATTGTATGCAAACACATTTCATTAATGTTCATTGCAGATATCCTTAAATCCAGTTCTTTTGGCAGCCTTTGAGGGTCAGTGTTTGAGATCCCTGCAAATCTTAGAACCTGTTTGCCAACAGGACCTAAACCAAATACACACATACACACACTTTAATATAAGTCTTGAGAGAAAGCAAGATAGGGCATGAGAGGACTTATGTTCATTGCTCCCTGTCCATGTTGCTGTCAGTTTTGAGTTTCTTGTTGGTGTGCCATCCAAACGAAAGGGCAAGGTGGGGGGGGGGGGGGGGGGGAGGTGTCTTTCCCCTGGACCCTACACTTCTTGTGGGTCAGCAGCTGATTTCATCTTACATGTCCTTGAGATCTACTGCGATGCAGGGGAGAAGGAGTTCCGGTCCTACTTAGGAGGACAAGGTATCTCTCAGCCCTCTTGATCAGCGGTTACTGCCGGCTAAGAGGTGTATAGCTCGCGGAGCTGCCGAGTTGCACTCTGATGACGATCTCAGTATTGGAGGTGGGGGGGGGGGGGGGGGGGTGGAGTGCACTGCATGGCTCTATCATCAGCGTTCCAGGGGTTTTTTTTCGCTGGTGAAGGTTGGACAAAATATGACTGAAGTACCTTGGTTTCATTCACTGGTGCCTGTAGATGCAGGTGTCATGGCTACTTCTGAATGCACTCCAGTTTTCTCTGATGCCATGGAGCCCCCAAGTGCAACTGGTGAGTCCCTTTTAATTCCATCTAAGCCTTCGGTGGTGACTTTAGATGCCCTGTAGGAGCTTATTGCCAGTTTTGGGACTGCAATTAAGACCTGCACAGCTAAAATAGACTCTTTAGCTTCCAAACTAGAGCCCTCTATTAAGAGACACGAAGAGCTCATCTTAGATGCCCAAAATAAGATCTATGGGCTAGAAACTGAAGTTACCAAATTATAGAGTTTTAATCTTTGGTGACCAAGGATGGTATTGTGGTGTCGAGACATATTGAGAGACTTGAAAATCAACATAGACATTTAAAGCTCAGGTTGGTTAATTTCCGAAAGATTATGAGGGAAAAGCCATATGAGACTTTATGAAAATACTTCCTTGAAATACTTCATGCTCCTTAGGATCGAGTTCCCTCTATCAATAAGGTCTTTTTCCCCACAAATGTCTCTCTCTTCTTCCTCACAAGCTGAAATTGATCAGGTTTCTTCAGAGTTTAATTTGACTAAATTTCTGGAAATCTCTGGTACAGAGATTGAGTGCTTTATTCTTATTGTCTCATTTGTTATGGAGCAAAATCTTGGTATGATTAGGAGGCTGTATTTCAGAAATGTGAACTCTTTCTTCTATGGGCAAGCAATTAGAATATATTCTGCCAGAGCTAGAATAACTCAAGAATGTAGGAGGGAGTTTCTTGCTTTAAGATAGCCCTTTCTTCATGCTTTGTTACCCATGTAAATGTACCTATAAATACAAATGATTGTTATATTTTTTTGTTCCTGAATATTTGAAATCCTCTGTGGAAGCTAGAAAGTCTTCGCTAGTTTCAGTAACTCCAAATCAGGGCTAAGCTGGTTTATTAATTGGTGGATCTTCATGCTGTGTTCTTTCTTTTAATTCCTATGTATTAAACTCCTTGTATAATTTTTCCGCTTCCTCTATAGTTTTATTTTCATTCAGCGTAAATTGGGGGAATTTGTTGCACTATATTCTTCGTTAAATGAAACATGTTTTTCTTTATCCCCATGTGCTTTCAATGTACAAAGTTGTTTTATTTTGTTAAAATGAATAAATATTAAGTGACAAAAAAAAAGTCTTACGGAAGAAAAACCAAGCATACTCCATTCTGTCTAGAAATATGTTTTCTGTTTTTTATTTGTAGGGGATTTATTATTTCTTGTGGCGTTCCTAATGCAATTTGTCTATAAGCTTGACAAAATAGATTAGAAAATAACCAAAATCATAGATGATAAAGTGCTGGAAAAGGCAGTGCAGTTGAAAGACTAACAAGACTGCATGCTGATGATATATTAGCTTTGAGTCATATTCCTAAGAGGTTTTGAATTTTTTCACATGGTTTTTCTGATACACAGAGATTTTCTCTGTGTTTATTACCCAAAAGATTATTGAAAGGTTGAAAAAAAACTGTAGTGATAAAGTAATAATTGTAAATCATAGATACAGACAAGTTATGTGTAAAACATCAATGGATTGTTTGTTTTTCCAGTCCTGAATTGCATAGTAAAGTGTTCTGAACCATGAGCTGTTTTATCCATGTTCATTCAAGAGAAGTTAAATGATGTTCACTTGTGGTCCCTTCTAAAAACCACAGAAATATTTCAGTTTAAAAAGAAGGCCTTGAACATTTCATTAGTCTCTTGAAATTGGCAAACGTTGTTTTAAATCTTGGATTATTTTCAAGTGCTTGTTTTATTTATTTATTTGCAAGTTCCTGTCCCATGAATGGAGATGTTTTGTCAATGAGTAAGCCATAGTTATGCAAAGAAAAGAGCTTCTGAGGACCCATAGTTGGATGAGTCACATGGTAATGTTTATGTTGGGCTGGTCAGATGGGAAAGGTGATGAAAGAATGTTAAAAGTTTAGCAAACTTCATCTCCATTCTTTTTTTCCAAGACCCAGAGTTCAATAACAGTTAAAAGTAATCTGTAGCACCAAGAACTCACCCTCAAAACCTCTTGTGGGATCTAATCAGTTTGAAATTTGCATGCACGTATTGTGCATGCAATCTACCTTCCCAATTGTCATTGGGAAGGTAGCTTGTAAGACTTCAGTGCCATCATGTGATCAAAAATAATATTTTGTAAATTAGAATTTAAGTATTTAAATTCAAACATGCATATGTCCATAACTCCTTACCTACAACTTGATGCCAGGAAAGAGAGGACCAATGATGTACTGGGCCTCAGTGTAAATCATGAATATCTCAACTCAGCTTGATAGTACCCTGTTATAGAGTCCATCAAGCTAGGGCAAGAGAACATTGTAGAAATATCATCTTTGTGAGACTTTCCTCACTCCAAATGGCGTCAAGTCATCAACAAGGTGTGCTGTGCTGTTTGTATGGCTCTGCATGCAAAACTGGCCCCTAAACCCTAATCTACCACCTCGAGCTATTAGCTGGCCCTCCTATAGAGATATAAATAGTTGACTACTATGAAGATTCCCTCTCCCTCTCTCCTCTTATAGCTTGGGGGCATTTTGGAGCAAAGCCAGCTATTTGGTTATGTTAGCTGGATAAGTGCCAATTTTCAGCATTATCTGGCTAACAGTGTAGTGTAATGTGATATTGCCCCTCATTTTAATTAATCTCGCCCAGTCTCACCCTTCAAAAAATTTGCAAATGTGCCATGCGGTAACACGATTATCGCATGTGATATGGCATTCATGCATGCTTGAATGCCATAACACATTTTGATGAATGACTCTATAAATGTATAAATATAAATTCCATCCTCAAAGCCTGCTTTTTCAAACTTAATGTGCTTAAAAAACTCAGACCTCTCTTACACACCCAATATTTCCGTACAGTTATCCAGGCCACCATCTCATCCAAATTAGACTACTGTAATGCTCTACTCCTAGGACTCCCGTACTCTACCATTAAACCACTACAAATGTTACAACATGCTACAGCGAGACTCATTGCAAACTCCCGTAAATATGATCACATCACTCCCATCCTTAGAGATCTACACTGGCTCCCCATAGCCTCCCGTATTATCTACAAAACCCTCACCATTATGCATAAAGCAATTCATACCCACAACTTCAACTGGTTAGATTTCCCTTTCACAACTCCTCAGTCCAGTCGACCCACTAGAACGGCCAAAAAAGGCACCATAGTTGTACCTTCCCTGAAAACAGCCCATCTCTCCTCTACAAGCGACCGTGCAATCTCGATCGCAGGTCCCACTCATTGGAACACCCTACCGCCTGACCTGCGCCTCGAACCTTGTATGAACAACTTCAAAAAGAAATTGAAAACATGGTTGTTCAAGCAAGCCTACCCAGATTAGAAGGCTATCACACCGTTTCCAAAGTAGACCACTTTGCGTATACTCTTCTCCTCATATTGAGGAACCATGTTATGTTATCCTTTCTCTTCTCAGCTACCTCTTGTTACCCCCTCTCCCAGTTTTGCTTTCCCTGTTAAAATGTAATTTCTAAGCTTAACTGTTCATTGTAAACCGGCATGATGTCCACAACTAATGCCGGTATATAAAAATGTTTAAATAAATAAATAAATGTGTTCATTTAAGTTTAAAAAATGTACAAGTATAGTAGGATTGCAAGTAACATGCAAGCAACTTTACACTATGCTCCAGCATGGCTTAAACATATGCACATACCTTGTGTTGCATAACAAGCCAATATTCACACACAGGGCACACTGGCGCACTCTAATATATCTGTTAGTAAGAGCCCAAACTATCTGTAGGTTTACTGGTTTAATAAGCTTTCACGATATTATATATATTTCATTATATAGAAAATTGTACTGTAAAGGGTGAGCAGTTTGTAATACTCCCTAGCAATTGTTCTGGAGTGTTGGCTCTGAATGCAATAATGATAAATCTTATACATCATGAGACATTTTGTACCGAGGAAATTATTTTGATATTTTTCCTATGACTTTTGTGATTTGGGTTATGCCATGTGAACAAGTCAAAGATGTTTGGGTGACTGACCATTAGTCATCATATAAACAGACTTGCTATTGTATATATTAAGGATATGAAAATATCCTCTATTTTGTGCTGACAGATTGATAATTACCAGTGAAAACATGTTTATTACCCTTAGCTATTCATATCCAATTCAAATTATGATAATGGATCATTCTTTCCTCTGCAAACATTATATTTCAGGATTAAAGGAGCAGTATGTTAGCTTGTGTACAAATGTTTTGAGCTTGCACATTTATATGTGAAACTAGTGTAATAAATGTAGCAATTACAACATGACCTTACTAATTAAGGGCCTCATTTACTAAGCATTTTCCCCTTAGACACAGAATGAGAGAAAAGATTTAGAAACGCAGACCTTAAACTATCAAATAAGATGTAGTCCAGGAGGGTGTATGCAACCACAGAACAGTAACTTTCAAACCGGCGTGCGGATACACATTTGTATGCATACGTCGATCCGTGTTCAGGGACATGACCATTATATAACATGCACATACATATGCGCGCATGTTATAAAATAGCCTGTGTACGTGCACCAAATTTTTTAAGTGGGTGCACGCGTGTGCACGCAAATGCTGCTTCTACTGTGTAAATCAGGATATTTTAAAAGCATTGTGCACCGACGCTATTCCCAGTTTTACCAGTTTGTCCCCAGTTTGTCCTGTTAAGAGAGAGGTCTTCCAAACCCCCTTAGTTTAATAGCCTTCACTCCCCCCAGTTAACCCGATCCTTAAAACCCCATAGATCTGCCTATTTTTCTTTTATTTTATAACTTACACCTCCTCTATAGCAGAAGTAAAGTTCCCCAGCAGGGGGCCTTGGTGTGTGCTGGATCGTGTAAGTATTCAGATTCATGTCCCGAAACGCCCAGCCCTTTTTGAAAACTTGTGAGACGTGTGCACTCCGGGAGATACGCGCGTATGGGTTGCTTTTAGAATCTGGTCAGTGTGCGTGAGCCCGACATATTCATGCATCCCCTAATTAATGCGTGCATCATGCTTTTAAAATTCACCTTGTATATCTTTGCAGAATCAATATATGGGGCAGATGTACTAAAGATTGAGTCCCATTTTATGTCTATGTGGTTAAAGCTTTGTACATATGGCCCACACTGGTGGGGAGATGAGAAAATCAAAGAGGAAGTAATGGGCTTATAATGTAGGACAGCAGTAAGAGCACAGAACTGGGTGAATCTGGAGACACCAGTCTGATTTGTGTATCTACTGCATGGTCTTGTGCAAGCCATGTAATCCCCTGAGCTCCTGCTTAGACTGTAAACTTTTAGAGAGAGAGAGAGAGAGAGAGAGACATTGTAATTGCATGAATTATCGTCTATCTCACTGTGCACCGTGAAGGTACTATAGAAATAATAGAAAATATAAATAAAGGTACTGCTTTTTTCTGTCTCCCACAAGTCATATCCATTGCCTTGAATTCTCTCTCATTTATGTTTGTGTAAATAAATGTCCTGAGTATTTTTATTGACTGACTGACTGCCACATTAGCTACATGGCTTTTTCCTAGTGTCTCTCATATTAATATGTGGTGACTGTTGATTGTTATCTTGTACATAACTTCTAGTGCAGGGATGGACAACTCCAATCCTCAGGAGCCACAAACAGGCCTAGTTTTCAGGATATCCACAATGAGCATGCATGAGATAGATTTGTACGCACTGCCTCCATTGTATGCAAATCTATGTCATGCATATTCATTGTGGGTATTCTGAAAACCTGGCCTGTTTGTGGCTCTCGAGGACTGGAGTTGGCCACTCCTGTTCTAGTCCTGTGTAACAAGTCTTTTTACTCTTTTGCGAATACGAGCTCCATATTTCTCATTAGCTCACCAATAGAATACATTTTCTATGGGTTATCTTCCATTTTAAGCATATGGAAATAGTACCCTTAGCCTGTATCTATTGCAGCTGTAGCCCACAACCATATACTGTATTTTGCATAGGTTCTTACCCTACAGTCTTTGATGTTATTGTCTATTATAACAATTTCTCTATTGTCGGTGCGGACTTCTTAAAACCTTCTTAGTGCCTGAGTGGCTCCTAACTGCAAGTTCTACACATTTTATTCAGCCATTACTTCTTCTACCTCTGTTTCTTGCCATCTATATTATCTTCATGTCAGCACATCAAACAAATCTGCCTTTTGTACTTCCGTCAATTTAGCTCTTTGGCATTCATTTCTTTCAAGCTTACGTTCCTTCATAAGAACACGAGAACATAAGATTTGCCATATTGGGTCAGACCAAGGGTCCATCAAGCCCAGTCAACAGTGGCCAACCAAGTCAGAAGTAGCTGGCAGGTACCCAAACATTTAACGAATAGATCCCAAGCTACTAATTCTTATTGATTAATAGAAGTTTATGGACTTCTACTCTAGGAACTTATCCAAACCTTTTTTAAACCCAGTTCTGTAACCACATCCTCTGGCAATGAATTCCAGAGCTTAATTGTGCATTGAGTGAAAACTTTTTTTTCTCTGATTTGCTTTAATTTAGCTACTTGTTAACTTCATGGCATGCCCACTAGTCCTTGTATTATCCAAAAGAATAAATAACCGATTCACATTTACTTATTCGTCCCTTCATGGTTTTGTAGACTTCTATCATATCCCCCCTCAGCTGTCTCTTCTCCAAGCAATAGAAGAGGGGCATGTTTTATGGTAATAGCTTATTTATCACAAAGTGCACTATCATAACACTAGAGAGGGAGAGAGAGAGAGAGAGAGAGAGACTAGCCATAATGCCCTCATACTAGGTAGGTATTTATACCTCTATATGAGGTCCACATAGTTACTCAAAGTGAGGTTTAGGTAGGAGTGTAGGGGTTAGGGGCCACTTTGACATTCAATGTGAGACAAACGAGCAAAACAGTGCTCTCTTGTGAAGATTTGATGACCCTTGGAGTGAGGAAACTCACCCAAAGATGAGATTTGTGCAATGTTTGCTCAACCTAGCTTGAAGTTATCCAGGTAGAGAGTCCATCAAGCTAGGAGATTTTGTTGGGATGTTTGATTTACAAAATGTCCTCGTACAGACATCTAGGAGGTCCCCCTAATGTTAATACCTGGCATTGTTTTCCTAAAGCTAGAGTAGCTCATTTTTGCATAGTGTGACATAACATAGAAAATGTATTTTAGCAGGAATTGAACTGTTTGCTTTTGCTACTGGGCTACCATAATTTCCCCTAAGTTTATTTGAAGTAGCTTACCAACCTTTGGACGATATGTGTGGAATTGAGGTTGTATGCTTTCTTGTTGGCTTTGTAGAGAAACTGACCCTGTCACTTGTATTATTAATGTTCTCAGACATTAGATTGCCGTAGTGAGTGAAGTCTGCACTGTATTTGGAGCTATGGACTTAAACATTTGACTGAGATAAACTAAAATCACCTCATCTGGCATTTTGTAAAACTAATTATTTTTTAATATAGCTTTGTTTAGACTCTAAATTAGGTCTCAAAGGTGAAAGGCCAGCACATTACTGACAGCTCATTTATCTGTAATGCACTTCTTTTTTCTATTTCTTGCCATTGGGAGCTTTATCACATTAGGGCTGTAAGGATCCACCTTGTGAATAGGTGTAGTAGTAATTTATATTGAAGCTATCACTCTTTACTGCATTACTAATTTTCTGTGCGTCCTTCAGCAGGCAAAATTAAAACCTGCTGTTGAGGTAAGGGTGGGTAAAACCGACACATTGCCATATTGTTAATGCGTCAGTCTGATTTTGTGGATGTATTCCTTTTTAGGTATGATATAATTATTCAAATTTTTTTTAAAATCTATCTTTCTTATGTGATTTTATAGCAAAGTGAAAATACTCTTTTGTTGATGCATTAGTTCTTTGAGCTCATGCATTACTCATGTTTTTGCCCATCAACACAGTTTTCTGTTAACTGTATATCCCAAGTTACACTACCCCTTTTTTAGCCATTCCCTATATTTACTCATGTTATTTTGACGAGTTATTGTTGTCTATGTAATTTTTATTTATGTTCTTATGTTCAGAAACTCTGTTTATTGTAACGCCTTAACCGCGACATTTTTGTTCTATGGAAACTGACCTGATTTGATACTTGTATTGAGAAAGTCGGTATATAAAAATCCTAAATAAATAAATAAATAAATACATTCTGTTGAGCTTCTCAAGAAGTCTTAGACTAATTTTTGTGATTCTAGAGAAAATATGACAAGTGTTTAACTTTGACCAAGGTAACAGGTTAGGTTTGTGATTCCTTATTGCGAATTCATCCACAAAATCAAAGTGACTGATACATTAATCCTCTGGAATAATCGAGTTTGACTGTTTTACCAGCTTTTAGGGCCTTCCTTGGCTGGCAAGAGAAACAGACGAAGATTATATTTCTTGGAGTGTGCAGTGTTATAAATACAATCAATCTGATTGGAAAGCAGGGCATTAATTCCCAGTAAATTGAGAGGTCCATATGCAAATGCATTTAGCCAGCTAACCCAGAAGTCAGCCGGCTAAATGAATATTTGGCCACATAGCCCGCTAAATTCTAGCCGGCTAATAAGTTGGCTAGAATTTAGCCGGATATTAGGGACGTTCTGGAGGTGTAACTGAGAGGAGCTAATCAGCTAATTCCAATATTAAGAGTTAGCCGGATGACATAGCTGGCTAAGGCTTGTCGGGTCAAAGAGCTGTCCTCAGGTTAGCCAGCTAGATTCAATAGTGTGGTTGCAGTATTATATACCTCCAAATGTAGCCAGATCCGTTTATCCAGCTAACTTTGTTATCAGGACTGTGGCTAATTATGGACCTTATCATTTTTAAACCTGCGACTGATTCCTATTTGCAAAAACCATAGACTGCTGCATTGCTTCCTGTTAAGCCTATGTTAGTACATTTGCTTGTGCTTTCCAGCTCCTTCCTCTCTCTAACGCTCACCCTCCTCCCCACCCTTTCCCTTCCGGCCATACTTCTTGTGGCAATATCACATCCTGATTCATTCTCTTAGGGGCGGATTTTAAGAGCCCTGCTCACCTAAATCCGCCCAAATCCGGGCGGATTTAGGCGAGCAGGGCCCTGCGCGCCGGTGAGCCTATTTTACATAGGCTTACCGGCGCGCGCAGAGCCCCGGGACTCGCGTAAGTCCCGGGGTTTTCTGAGGGGGGCGTGTCGGGGGCAGGCCCGAACCGCGCAGCGTTTTCAGGGTGTGTCGGGAGTGTTCCGGGGGCGGGTCCGGGGGCGTGGCTATGGCCCGGGGCGGTCCGGGGGCGTGACCGTGCCCTCCGGACCCGCCCCCAGGTCGCATCCCGGCGCACTAGCGGCCCACTGGCACACGGGGATTTACGTCTCCCTCCGGGAGGCGTAAATCCCCCGAGAAAGGTAAGAGGGGGTTTAGACAGGGCCGGGCGGGTGGGTTAGGTAGGGGAAGGGAGGGGAAGGTGAGGGGAGGGAACGGGGATTGGCTGCGCGGCTCGGCGCGCGCCGGCTATACGGAATTGATAGCCTTGCGCGCGCCGATCCAGGATTTTAGTGGCTACGCGCGTATCTACTAAAATCCCACGTACTTTTGCTTGCGCCTGATGCGCCAGCAAAAGTATGCCAAATCGCGCGGTTTGAAAATCTACCCCTTAGTGCTGAGACCACTGGCTCACTTTCCTAATAGCACTAACTATGGAGTCTCTTCTCTCAATGCTAGTTTTGCTAGCTCTCTCTTTCAAGGCCTTTTTTGCATGCTCCATCTCTTAGCCATTTACTGCCAGCTCCCTTCAGCTGCCACTAACAACAACTACATTTTGTTAGTATCAATAGCACCAGTTTCCTTTCTCAGTGCTTGTATCACTGGTCCTCCTGCTTCAGTTTGACTGTGAATGCCAACACATATCTTCTTCTGGTGCCACTACTGGCTCTGCTGTTACCTCTGCCTAGGGACTTTCATTTTTCAGTTTTCTTATTTGATATTGCCTGGGTATTTCAATGATAGAACAAAAATAAATCAGTGGAAAACTGACTTTTGCACTGATTTCTCCGCTTTGTGTTAAAACAGTAATTTTTCCACTGATTATTTTGTTCTAACATTAAAATTCCCAGGCAAAATAAAATAAAAACTGAAAACAAAGGTCTCTGCCCTAATCAAGAGGATCATTTGACTTTCTTTTTTAAATAGGGGATTTTAAACTTAAAGCTATATGGGAATATTTTTCATTTAGAAATTGGGAAGGAATTCTGCGCATGTTGTAATTAGAGGCTTCTGATCTCTGACTTTTTCCATCATTGGCTGCAACACAGGATGAGGTTACTGTTTGTCTTTCGTTAATTAAAACTAAAAGTTAAATGAGTTTGTATTTTTTACTTAAAACAGCAGCAATTCTATCTAAACAAGACATTTACTGCCTATTAAAGCCCTGTCTAGGTTGCTTAGGTTTCTCAAGATAGCATTAATGACCAGTAAATGCCCATTCATTGGGGCTTATTGCTTAAATGAAAGTAGGTTTTGGTTTAACTCTTTTGGACCCTTTAGTGTTTTTTAGTGCATGCTACATTTTTCTTGTACATGCTAATTAGGCCGCCAGAGAATTCAACTCTTTTGTCTCTGCTTTTCCTGTCCAGAATCTAAATGTTGGTGCTACCACAAAGTAGAGGGATCAGATCTCTTGTGTGCCAGTTTTCTAGAAGGAGCTAATCTAAAATATCTGGTAAACTGCTGACCACTAGTGTGATACACCTTGGTGCACGGCTGCATGTGAGAAGTTTATGGGGTCAGAGTACAGATACAAGAGTGTTATTTGCCTCCAGTTATACATAGCATAGACAGTACTCCTACGAAGTAAGACAGTAACTTTCAAACCGGTGCGCAGGCACACATGCGCGCATGTGCGTGAGCCCGCACCCAGGGACGCTGCTATTTTATAAATTGCGTACATATATGCACGCAAGTTATAAAGTAGCCTGGCCATGCATGTATGTGTGCTAAGGTTTAAGCGGCACAAATGCCGCTTCCACCACGTAAATCGGGGGATTTTAAAAGGGATGCGTGCCAGTGCCATTCCCAGTTTTAACAGTTCCCCCAGCTAAAAGAAAGGTTCTCCAGCTCTCCATGGTTTGATATCCTTCACTCCTCCCAGTTAGCCTCGACCCTTAAAACCCTGCAGATCTGCCTATTTTTCTTTATTTTTGAACTTACACCTCCTCCATAACAGAAGTAAATTTACGCAGCAGGGGGCCTCAGCACGCGCCAGATTGTGTAAGTATTTATGTCCACATCTCAGGTTCACACCCCAAAAAGCCCATGCCCTGCCCAGACCACGCCCCACTCCTTTTCGGAAACTTGCATGCACAGCCCAGCGGCTTTTAAAACCCACTCAGTATGTAAGCCCGACATATTCGTGCCTCAACTAATTAATGCATGCATCGGGCTTTTAAAATTCACCTTAAAGTAAGTGTATCAAAAAATATAGGTTAAAATATTAGAAGAGAGACTTTACTCCATTGATTGCTCCATTTGGCTTTTGTACAAAGTCAGCCACCTTAACACGATAAATCAAGGATCTTAAACTAAGAGCCAGATTTAAAAAAGCCCTACGCGCGCCTGGCCTATTTTAAAAAGGCCCGGCAACGCGTGTAAAGCCCCGGAACGAGTGTAAGTCCTGGGGCTTGCAATAAGGGGCGGTCCGGGGGCGGGGAGTGGGCAGGGTCGGAGGATCGCATGCCAGCAGGCTGCCGGTGTGCGTAACCTGGGCCTGCCTCCAGGCAGGTGCAGAAGGTTAGATAAAAATTTTGGGGGGGTTACAGTAGGGCTAGGGCGCAGAAAATCGGGCATACATGTGTGCGCGCCGGGTAGCGCGTGCACATGTACGCCCGCATACAGGTCTTAAAATTTACCCCAAAGGTTTTGAAATATAGTAAATTCTAAAGCCAACATAAGCTAATAAATCTTAAATTATTTTTATTGAATTCATTTGCTTTTTGTTTTTAAATGTATACGTCCTTTTCTACACACACTAAACTTCACACAGCTTTGAAATTGAGTGACGGTAGGAAGTCAGTAATCAAAAAACAAAATAACCACCACACCTTACAAATCATAAGAAACCATAGAGACGCTATTGATATGTGACCTTCATACTAGGCATCATCATAAAGTGTAATACACTCATAAAACTCCACCTTATTTATAATCATCGGTCATTATTACGAAATTTGGATGACAAAAACACCAACAGTGAAAAAAAATGTTTTTGACTTTTAGTATGCACATGAAGACACACAAAATTAATTCTTGAAAGACTTATTAGAACCACAATCAAAACGAATTGTTTTTATGTAAAGAGCTACTTAGCTTGATCGCAGAACAAGAGTTCAGCAATTTTCACAGCGATGCCATATATCCCGTCTCAATAATCAGAAATACCATAATGTTTAAATTCTAAAGTGATGGTTGTTAGAAGATGGCGTTAATGCAAAAAGCCCAAAAGCCCAACACGATCCGTGTTTCAGAGAGTGATCCTTCTTCATGGGGTGAAGAAATGCATCTGGAACAAAAAAATTGATGGATCAAATCTAGAAAGTTCATAATAAAAAATTATATGTTATAATAGCACTCAGGTACTTACTTCCATGGGTCAGCGTGGGTAGACTGCACTCAGTTTCTGGCAAAGCATACTATAACTGTGCGAAAGTAAGGCGGAGATTTGAGTGTATTACACTTTACGATGGCGCCTAGTATGAAGGTGCCATATCAAGTTTAGCGTCTCTGATGGTTTCTTATGATTTGTGAGGTGTGGTGGCTATTTTTTTTTTATTTACTCTTTATTCTTTTTCATAATTTAACAAAGTAATCATACCTTGTACAAGAAATAATAATAGACATATTAAACAGAAAAATCAATACTTAGGAATATACAATTCTCCATTGAAAGAAAAATAGAAAAAAAACTTATTTTCAGTATAAATTGTTTAACACACCCATACATCATAGAGGTAATATATGGGGAGCAGAAATCTGAAAATAAGGATTTTAATTTCCATATGCAATTATTATTCCTAGATTATGGCTAATATGAAAGTTCCCTGCTTTTCTTTAACTTGTTCCCCCGCTTACATTAATGATAGAGACTTGTCTCCTAGCTCCCAGGAAGTCTCTTAACTGAGTTACATCGAAAAAGATGTAAGTGGTTCCTTGAAATTTTAACACACATTTGCATGGGTACTTTAAAACAAAATTCACACCCAAAGCTATTGCTTCGGGTTTTAATTCAAGAAATGCCTTTCGGCGTATCTGGGTTGCTCTGGCGAGGTCAGGAAAAATCCTCACCAGACCCCATGAAAATGAGTACCCATGTTTTTAAAGTAAGCACGCATCACACAATTCATATCCTGTTCAGTTTGAAATGTCACCAATAAAGTAATTCTTTCCATAATTTCCGCTTGGGACTCTTCCAGGTATTGAGTCAAGTTTATGAAATCTATGTTTGGGTTTTTTTTAATGTCGTTTGCTATTCATATAGGGGTAGATTTTAAAAGGTGCATGTGGGCGTACATGTGTGCGTGCTACCCAGCGCACACACATGTAAGCCCGATTTTATAACTTGAGCGCACAGGCGTGCACAAGTTATAAAATCGGGGGTCAGCGCACAAGGGGGTGCACAATTGTTCACCTTGTGCTTGCTGAGCCTGCACCGAGCTGCGCTGCCTTCCCCTGTTCCCTACTTCCCTACCCCACCTTTCCTTCCCCTACCTCCCCTGCCCTTCCCCCGCTACCTTTTTCTTTTTTTTTTTGTGTTTTAAAACTTACTTCAGCCCTGGGGCTGAGCCCCCGCACAGCAGCAAATGGCCGCTGTGCTGGAAGCCTCTGATCCCGCCCCTTCCCACCCTGCCCACGCCCCGCTCCCTTCCCGCCCCTTTAGTAAAGCCCCGGGACTTACACACTTCCCGGGGCTTTACACGCGTCACTGGGCCTTTTGAAAATAGGCCCGGTGCGCCTAACCCTTGAAAATCTGGCCCATAGCTTTGTAACTGAGTAACATGTTGTTATATAAAAGGGATATGCCATAAAAACTGTAGAAATGGGCCAATTGTTTTGCCATTTTATGATCATATTGTTATCCTTTGAGACATGAACGCTTTATCAGAATTGTAATTTTCAGATGTATTCCATGAATTATGATGGTATGCCACATTACATTGACCTTTTTTAATATTGCAAAACCTTTTACTAGACGATCATGACATCTCTTCATGGCAAAATCTATAAATAAGTAGGAGCAGATGTCTTGAAGGCCTGATAAGAAAGGTCATTTTTAGGAAGGTAATCTGCAAATATAGCATTGTGCACTCTTAAGATTTTTCATCCTCACATCAACATAGCTGTACAGTGAAATGCTATATCATCAATGTATTGTTCTTTTGTTCTATAAAGAAAAATTGTAGCCCCATTGCCAACATCACTTATAACTCACTATTTAACATATTTACTAAGTTGCAATAATGCATTTATACATTTTAAATGCAGAAATTGGCACTCAACATGCATTACAAATGCGTTATTGCACAATATGCGGATTTCAACATTACAGGTCTTCTCAGAAAAATCAGGTGCAATGTATGCCAAAAATTAATGACCTGCCTTAAATGGAAATGCAAAGTAGCTCATTAATTTTCAAATGACTTAATGTTGGTTGTGAGTACTCCTCAGCCTGTGATTTAAAGGGGCATTATACCCTGAGTTCCAAACTCCTCCACCACTTTCCAAAATCTCCTCCTGAAAAACAAGCCCCTCCGGGCCTCCTCTCTGTATCCCCCCCCCCCCCTCCCTCAAAACATCTCCCTTACCTTCAGGAGCCCTCTAATGGGCAGAAGTGATCTCTAGTCGCTCCGCCTTACTGCGCCATCATCTAAAATGGTGCCAGCTAAACTGAGGGTCAGTTTTGCCCCACATCTGCTTTGTTCCTGCTGTTGTAAAAGAACTAATATGTTAAACCATTAAATAGCAAGGCTTAAAACTAAAAAATCATTTAACCGTTTAATATTTTACATTCTTGCTCTCAAGTGCTTCCATTCTCTCTGTCCTTATGAAAGTATGGCCTCACGAACTGAACATACTACTCAAGGTGCAGTTTTCACTAGTGACCTGTACTAGGGCAATATCTTATTTTCCTGCTTCTGGTACCTCATCTTATGTAACTGAGCATACTGGTAGCTTTCCTTGTTACTGACTGCCTACTTTCAAGTCAACTGAAATGATTACTTCTAGATCTCTTTCTTATTTAACAGGTCGCAATCTAGTCTTAAGATATAACAATTAGTATAGCTGTAAACCACTGAATTAATAGTGGAAGCTTTTTGACTCAAAAATAAACTTTTATTAAAAGTAAGCTAATTAGATTTCAAAAATATAGATATCTTAAAAACACTAGTTCACGCTTCTGAATTATGCTTCGCCATGTCTCCTGCCACACCTCATATGAGATACTTGGTTTTCTGAAGTATGAGAAATAGTGTACATGCCAAGAACCATATAATAAATCCATTTGTGGGCATACTGTAAACCCCAATGCCACCAAGAGCTTGAAAACAGAACTGGCGCACTATCATAGCAAAGCCATTTATGACATAGAAATATTGTTTATGTAATTCATGTTAGGGAACTGGTGTTTTATTCATTTTTTTAAAATAATAAATATGATTGTGTAGTTACACTATGGACAAGGGTAAGTAGACAAATATATTTGGAGAAAGTTGCTTGATAATTGTCATTGACACCGTGGGCCTGATTCACTAATGCTTTGCTCCCATTCTGTCTATTGAAAAAAATGTTTAGGTCTGATGTAATGCCTGAATGGGGGCCATATTTAGGTAGGGTTCTTAGCAGATACGGTCAAAAAGATGGTGTAGTGAATGGATCAGCAGTATAAATCATTTATCATACAGGGCTGACCAAACCTGGTAGCTGTTGTTTTGTAACGTCTAGTCTTTGAAATTTACTTCAGAGAACACACTAGATTTCTCTCTTCTTTCTTTTACTGGTGAGCCATACTCCAGGTAATAAAGGTAGACTTTAGGAAACAAAAGTTGTAATTAACAGCACAGTTCATAGAAACATGATGGTAGACCAAGAGCATATACACTATGGGGTAGATTTTATAAATTTGCGCGAGCGCGTACTTTTATTCGCGCACCAGGCGCGAACAAAAGTACGCTGGATTTTATAAGATACGCGCGTAGCCGCGGGTATCTTATAAAATCCCTCCAAGGCCGCTCCGAAATTGGAGCGGCCTTGGAGGGAACTTTCTTTCCACCCCCCGCACCTTCCCCTCCCTTCCCCTACCTAACCCACCCCCCCGGCCCTATCTAACCCCCCCCCCATCTTTGTTGGCAGATTTACGCCTGCTTTCAGCAGGCGTAAATCTGTGCGCGCCAGTGGGCTGCTGGCGAGCCATCACCCGACCCAGGGGCTGGTCCGGAGGCCTTGACCACGCCCCCAGGCTGGCGCCACGCCTCCGGTCCCTCCCCAAACCGCCTCCTGACCCCGGACACGCCCCCTTCCCGCTCCTTTTACGAAGCCCCGGGACTCACGTGCGTCCCGGGGCTGTGCGCCCGCCCGCGGCCTATGCAAAATAGGCCGCGGGCGTAAATCCGGGAAGGGGGCGTGTCTGGGGTCAGGGGGCGGTTCGGGGCGGGACCGGGGCATGGCTCCGGTCCGGGGGTGTGGTCAAGGCCTCCGGACCAGCCCCCGGGTTGGGTGATGGCGCGCGCAGATTTACGCCTGCTTTCAGCCTGCTTTCAGCAGGCGTAAATCTGACAACAAAGGTAGGGGAGGGGGTTTAGATAGGGCCGGGGGGGGGGTGGGTTAGGTAGGGGAAGGCAGGGGAAGGTGCGGGGGGTGGAAAGAAAGTTCCCTCCGAGGCCGCTCCGATTTCGGAGTGGCCTTGGAGGGAACAGGCAGCGCGCGCTGCGCTCGGCGTGCGCAAGTTGCACAAATGTGCACCCCTTTGCGAGCGCCAACCCCGGATTTTATAAGATATGCACGGCTACGCGCGTATCTTATAAAATCCAGCGTACTTTTGTTTGCGCCTGGTGCGCAAACAAAAGTACGCGCTCGCGCAAATTTATAAAATCTACCCCTATCTAATCTACCCATCCACACCAACTGCTCAGCTTTAGAATCCCTATCATACCTTCAGAGATCCCCTGTGCTTGTCCCATAATTTCTTATATTCAATTATTCATAAGCTTTCCTTATCTCCACCAACTCCACTAGGAGGCTGTTCTGTGCATCCCTAACTATTTCTGTAAAGAAATATTTTCTAAGATTATACCTGAGTTTACTTTTGTGACCGTCGCTGCCCGACGTCTCCACTATGCCCACCTTACCTCTTTGCCTGTTGGAGGGTTGGCTGCCGCGGCGTCATCTTGCCATTCCTCTCCGGCGTCCCCAGACCGGCTAGACGCTGCACTCCACCATGTTTCCCAGCAGCCTAAGGGTGCGTGCGCGGCGCAACTCCGACTCAAGTACCAGCAGTAGTGCGAACCTCAGGGGCGTCCCCCTGAGGTGACGTCATCCTCACCAGATATTTAAGGTCTCTGAATTCGCTAACTAATCGAGTTAGCAAAGGATAGGTTACCTAGCTTCCTCCAGGTATCACTGCAGATGGGATTCACTCTCTGCATACTTTGCTACACTGCCTCCTCGGACTTTACCAGGGGTACCCGCTTCTCGGGGGCCTCGCGTTCTCTTTTGCTTTTCAGATCGCAGTCTGGAACCGGCACTCGCTCCTTGAGGGCCCACGTTTCCGGACTTGCTACTGAATACCACTTCTGCCAGGAAGTCATTGCTGCCTACAACATCAGTGAGTTATCTTCTCTCTCTCAGAGCGATCCCTGGAACCAGGTACTCGCTCCTCGAGGGCCTAATCCTTTCCAGCTCCTGGGCTGCTTCTAGAGACTATTGCGTGAGTGTTACCATCAAGGTTCTGTTCCTGAACTCTGCATACCCTGCCTACTCACTATATTCAGTTTCTCTACAGCTCAGTTATCCAGGATCGCTGTTCCAGTATCTGAGGGACTTCAGCCCAGCCGGGCGCTTCCAGCTCACTACTGCCACCTCTGGTGGTTCAGTATACTGTCTAATAAAAGAACTAGTGTGTGTCTGTCTCCATACTCTGAGCCTGACCGGTGGTCCCTCTCGGGATCTTCCCCCGGGGGCATGGTCATCTGCCACCAGCCCAAGGATCCACCCACAACTATCACGAACACTAACATCTACCCATTTTCACCTTCATCACTTGACCCCTCATACCAGAGCCTCCTTTCCATTGAATGAGGCACTGATATCTTGCCTTTCCTTTAGGGTGTACATGTTTAGATCTTTAAGCCTGTCCTCATATGTTTTGCAATGAAGACCACCGACCATTTTTAATAGCTCCCTTCTGAACCAACTCTATCCAGTTTATATCCTTTCAAAGATGTAGTCTCCAGTATTATACACATTATTCCAAATGAAGTCTCACCAGGGATTTATACAGGGCAATATCACCTCCTTTTTTTTCTGCTGACCATTCCAAGATGCTCACTTTATTTATAAATTGCCTATGCAGAACCGTGTCAAAAGCCTTACTGAAATTCAAGTACACCTAATCTCCTATGAGCCAACCCCTCTGGTTACCCTGTCAAAAAACATTGATCAGATTCGTCTGACAAGATCTACCTCTGGTAAAAACCATACTGTCTTGGATCTTGTAATCCACTGAATTCCACTATCTTCTGTTTTTGCAGCGATTTGTATTAATTTACTCAAAACAGAGAGAAGACTAATCACTCAGGTTACAGTTCCCAGTCTCCTCTTTACCTCTTCTTTTGTAAAGAGCAACTACTCAAACTTCCAGAGCTTCTCAAAGTTCCCTTAAAATGTTCCAGATTTATCCCTTCCAGCCTCATCGCTTTATCTACTTTTGGTTTAGCTAACTCCTCATGAATACAGTTTTCTGAAAATTGTTTGAGGTTTATATCACTTCCGGTCCTATTTGTTTCTGTTTTTTGTGGTCCTACTCTTGGCCTTTCCTCAGTGAACACCAAACAGAAATATTTCTTAAGTAATTTTGCTTTTTTCTCCTCAGTCTCTACATATTCCGCCCCTTCACCTCTGAGTCTCTCAGTGCCACTTTTGCACTTCTTCCTTTCATTAACATATCTAAAAAACAGTCTGATCCCCCCTTTTTTTAAATCATATTTGTTATATTTTCTGACATTTGCATTTTTGGTCTCCTGACTACTTTCCTAGTTTCTCATAGCTTTTACAGATATTGTTACCTGACTTCTTCTTTCCTGCTTTCCTCTTGTAGTTTATAAATTATAACTCTTTTTTTCTTACCTTTTCCACAACGTCTTTAGAAAACCATAGCAATTTCTTTTTCTTCTTACTTGTATTTATTTTCCTGACAAAAAGGTCTGTTGCCCTTACAATATCTCCTTTTAGTTTTGCCCATTGCTCTTCTACTTCCCCTAGATGTTCCCATCGAGCTAATAACCCCTTGATGAACTTCACCGTTTTAGCAAAGTTAGTATTCATGAAGTCTAGGACCCCCGTCTTAGAATAAGACATCACCGCCTATGTTCTAATACTGAACCACACCACCCAGTGATCCCAGATATTCAGCCTCTTTACAGGAATTAAATTATGAATAGGATTCAATCCATAGAACATTTTGCAGTAAATGATCTTCCTTCAATATTCTGGCACAGAAACAGCATCCTCCAAATATTGCATCCTCAGATTTCAAGATGTTTGAGAAATATGTAGTCTTCAAACTCCCAGGAGATTTAGGTCAGTTAAAGCAGCATGAGCTGAAGTCTCTGCCTCCATGAGCTGAGCAGTTTTGTTCCCCCTTACTTTCTGCAAATCTCAGTCACTAGATTGTAATTCACCCAGTCCCCAGCCTGTGTGTGATGAGAGAGCGTGAATTTTCAAAGGCCACTCTGATTTTATGGAATTTTCTTCCTTTTGAGCTGTGTAAAGACTTTGAAAGCGAATTTGAAAACCTGTTCGTTTTGCTTAGGATATTCATTGTGATCAGGACCTGCTAAGTTCTGGAGTTCTTTGCCTTGTTTTGGAGCAGCTGTATACTATTTGTAGATTTGTATTGCTTTGTTGTATTTTTATTATGTATTGTCTACTTTTGTTAACCGCCTCGGGCTATGCATTGGCGGTATATACATTTAAAATAAATGAAATGAAATAAATGAAATAAGATATTACTCGCAGTTCTTTAAGCAATCACCTTCAGTGTCTCTGAGAAGATAGAGACATTAGCAGAGGTGCTGTGTGATCCTGCTAAGAGACTAGCATAAACCCAGCTTAGAAATAGGCTGGAAAGCTGGATGAGTTGCTTTCTCCTCTCCTGCCTCCCTCAAAATCCTACAGATCTCTAAAAAAAAAAAGGGACCTTTAATTGGGCTTACAAAACATATACAGGGGTTCTCTTAACCTCGTTGGCAAGGGCTTAAAGGCTGACAGTAATATAAAAGTAGAACTCCCAAAATGCTTTTGAGCACCTGGTTATACTGTGACAGATCTACTCTAATAACTGTCAGCAATAAAGATGTAGCCCACATCCCATTCAGCTCTTGGACACGAGTGCACATGGGGAGGGCCACGGACCATGCAAGGTCCTGTGACCTTCCAGGGGAGAAAAGAATGTCTTTTCAAGTTCTTAGGGTTTTGCCCTCTCTCTGGGCTTCTTCTGCACACCAGTCCAATTCCTCCTGCAAAAGTCACCGGGCTGACCCTCAGAGCTGTTGTTCAAAATCAAAGTCTTTACTGGCACACCGGAGATCGATGCACCAGTACTGTAACACCAGTCCAAAGTACAAGCAACATTCAGTTTCTTTTCACTGCCTCCACAACTTCTTGGGGGTGGCACCCTTCCTCCATGGGCTTTCCCAGTACCTTTTGGTAAGAAGCTCTTTGTCTCTGCATCTCTCACATTTTTCTGTTACTAGAGCCTCTGGCTGATTTGCTGGGTCAGGCAGCAACTCTTGGATTGTCCCAGAGCAGGCTGTTTCTTCCTTAAACCTCCCCGGTACACTCATCCTTCAGAGTCTAAAGAATTCCCCTCTTTTTGGGCTCCTTAGCCTTGGATTTGGTTTTCCACAGAGCACTTCCCAGAATACCCTGAAATCCTAGGCCTTCACTCTCCTGGATTCCCTTCTCCTTCCTCCCAGTAAGGCCTGGTCAGTCTCCTCCTCAGGTACCAGCCATATTCCCTAAAAAGGAATACTACTTCTCTCCTCCTCCATCCTCCCCACTAGACCCGCTGGCACCAGTCTATGGAGAGATGGCACTCCTTAGAACTCTAACTTTCTGACTGCATCACATTGGTGCAGAAGTTTTATATTAACTCATAGCCCCTCCCACACCTATACTACCCTGACATCCCTACAGGGACTGGTTGAAACTCCTGACACACAGTAAGGGCGCTCAGACCAGCTGAAGCCACTGTTGCCATTTTTTTAAGGGGCAGAACTTCTTTTAAGGGCATAATTGTTATTATTTGTGATAATTGTGGGTGGATCTTTGGGCCGTTGGCAGATGACCACGCCCACGGGGGAAGATCCCGAGAGGGACCACCGGTCAGGCTCAGAGTTGGGAGACAGACACACACTAGTTCTTTTATTAAACTGTTTTAAAGAACAACCAGAGGTGGCAGTAGTGAGCTGGAAGAGTCCGGCTGGGCTGTAGTCCCTCAGGCTCTGGAACAGTGATCCCAGGATGGCCGAGCTGTAGAGAAACTGAAATAGTGAGTAGGCGGAGTATGCAGAGTTCAGGAACAGAACCTTGATGGTAACACTCACACAATAGTCTCTTGGAACAGCCCAGGAGCTGGAATGAAGTAGGCCATTGAGGGCCCTCCAGGGAAAGCTTTGAGAGAGAGATGGTAACTCACTGGTGTTGTAGGCAGCGGTGACTTCCTGGCAGAAGTTATATTCAGTAGCAGGTCCGGGAACGTGGGCCCTCGAGGAGCGAGTACTGGTTCCAGACTGCGACCTGAAAACCAAGAGAGAGAGCGAGGCCCCCGAGGAGCGGGTACCCCTGGTAAAGTCCGAGGAGGCAGAGTAGTAAGTTAAGTGGAGAGCGAATCCCATCTGCAGCGATACCTGGAGGCAGCTAGGAAGGAAACCCTTTGCTAACTCGATTAGCTAGCAAAACAAGAGATCTTAAATATCTGGCGATGTTGACGTCATCTCAGGGGGACGCCCCTGAGGTTTGCGCCACAGCTGGTACTTGAGTTGGGGACGCGCGCGCCCTTAGGCCTCAGGAGAACATGGCGGAAGGCAGCGTCTAGCCAGTCCGGGAATGCCGGAGGAGGTCGGCAAGTTGACGCCGCGGCAGCCAAACTTCCATCAACCAAAGAGGGAGTCGCCAAAGAGGTAAGGTGGGCAGAGTGGAAACGTCGGGCAGCAACGGTCGCATCAGTACCCCCCTTCAAAGGGCGATCTCCTCTTCGGGTACCAGGCTTGAGTTTTGAAGGATGCGCGATGTGGAACTAAGAAAGCATCTCTTTGTCCAGGATATTGGTCTGAGGCTCCCAAGAGTTTTCTTCGGGGCCGAAACCTTCCCATGATAGAAGTTATTCAAAAGTATTGCCTCTCTTTTGAACATCCAGAATCTCTTCGACTTTGAACTCTAAGTCGTCTTCTGCATTGATGACAGGTGGGTCTTGAGATTTGGAAGTAAATTCGCTGAGTATGAGCGGTTTCAGAAGTGAAACGTGGAAAGCATTATGGATGTTGAGACCAGGCGGTAGCTTCAGACGGTAGGTGACTTTGCCAATACGTTGAAGGACTGGGAATGGTCCCACGTAGTGAGGAGCAAACCAAGAGGAGGGTAGTTTAAGTCTGAGATGCTTGGTTGACAACCAAACCTTGTCTCCTGGCTTGAAGACTGGAGCTTGCGAATGGTGCGCATCGTAGTACTTAGCACAGTCACTCGCTTTGGTTAGCATGTCCTTTGTCTGAACCCACAGATTATGGATATCATCAGCAGTAGAGTGAGCTACTGGGGACGTCACTGATGTGATGGTGTTGGGGAATGTCCAAAAACCACTTCAAAAGGTGACAATCCAGTAGAAGTTGCTGGATGAGAGTTGATGGCAAATTCAGCCCATGGAAGCAATTCGGCCCAGTTATTCTGTCGGGACCTGACATAAGCTCGAATAAACTGCTTCATTGTTCGATTCATCCATTCCGTCTGGCCATTAGACTGCAGATGATAGACTGAGGTGTAGTCTAGAGAGATGTCAAACAATTTGCACAAGGCCCTCCAGAATCGTGCCGTGAATTGGGACCCACGGTTGGATACGATGTGAGAAGGTAGTCCGTGGAGGCGGAATATGTGCTTTATGATGAGCTTTGCAAGCTCCAAGGCTGAAGGTATGCCAGGGAGCACCATGAAGTGTGCCATCTTGCTAAATCGATCCACTGTCACCCAGATGGTATACAAAGTAATTAGCAATGTGCGACCAGGGCCATTCTGGAACTGGCAGTGGTTGCATCTGACCCCATGGTTGACCAGAAGTGGGTTTGTTCTTAGCACAATTGGTGCAGGATGCCACATAGGAATAGGTATCCTTTTTGATGGTAGGCCACCAATACATCTTCTGTATCTTAAGCAGGGTACGGCATTGGCCAGGATGGCCAGCCAGCTTGGAGAAAATCTTCGTGAGAAGAAGGAACAGGGACGTAAAGCTTTCGAGTCTCCTGTTTGGCTCAACACAGCCCCTACACCCACATCTGAAGCATCAACAACGATAAAGGGCTTGTTTGGGTCTGGATGCCGCAAGCACGGTTCTGTGGAGAAGGCAGTCTTCAATTTCTCGAATGCGGAAATAGCCTTCGTTGACCATTTTGAAGCGTTGGTACCCTTGCGGGTCATCGCAGTCAAGGGTACGGTTAAAGAAGAATAGTTCTTTATAAAGTTTTGATAATAGTTGGTGAACCCCAAGAATCTCCTTAAAGCCTTCAGGCTGGTAGGTTGGGCCCAATTCTTGATACTTTCAAGTTTGTGAGGATCCATTTGGAAGCCTTCTTTTGACACGATTTAGCCTAGAAAAGGCACTGAGTCTTTGTGAAATTCACATTTAGAGAGTTTGGCGTACAGCCGGTGTTCACGAAGACGGTGGAGTACTTGCTTCACATCTGCAATGTGGGTGTCCAAATCCTGGGAGAAGATTAGTATGTCATCCAGGTAGACCACAACATTCTTGTACAGCAGGTCCCGCAAAATGTCGTTCATCATATTTTGGAAAATGGCGGTGCATTGCACAACCTGAACGGCATTACTAGATACTTGAAATGGCCATCTCGGGTGTTGAAGGCCGTTTTCCATTCATCGCCACTCCGAATGCGAATGAGGTTGTAGGCCCCCTTCAGGTCAAGCTTTGAAAATATCTTGGCCCCTTGCAGCTGGTCAAACAGCTCCGAGATTAATGGCAAGGGGTAACGGTCTTTGATCGTGATTTCATTTAGACCTCTGTAATCGATACATGGATGTAGGGTACCGTCCTTCTTCCCCACAAAGAAAAGGCCTGCGCCTGCTGGCGACTTTGATGGTCGGATAAAGCCTTTCTGGAGATTTTCTTCAATGTATTCTGACATTGCTTTATTCTCAATGGCTGAGAGAGGGTACACCCGTCCTTTCGGTGGCTCAGCATTGGGCTTCAGTCTTATGGCACAGTCATAGAGCCTATGTGGAGGAAGAATATCAGCTGCTTCTTTGGAAAATACATCCCCTAAGGAAGCATATTGGGGCGGCAGTCCAGGCATCACTGGAGTCGTAGGCATGCAAATGATAGGTGAGATTTCATTAAGGCACTTCCCGTGACATTCTGGGCCCCAGCAGGAGATATCCAAGGATGCCCAGTCAAATTGGGGTTGGTGCACTTGCAACCAGGGTAACCCCAGGACGATAGGGTGCATGGCCCTTTCCAGTACAAAGAAGGAGAGCGATTCCGTATGGAAAGCTCCGGTGCGGAGAGTAACTGGTATGGTTTGGCAAGTCACGTCACCCGGTAAGGGCTCTCCATGAATGGAGGATAACAGTAGTGGATCTTTCAACTTGATGAGGGGAATCCTCAAGTATTCCATTAGACATCTGAGAATGAAGCTGCCTCCTGCCCCTGAATCCACCAGGGCAGGAGTCTGAACTGTGTCTGGTCCGTAGGTGAAGGAGACTGGGAGAAAGAGAGGAGGAGAAGGCTTAGTAAGGCCTAAGAACAGTCCTCCTGCAGGACTTATGCCTGTTCGTTTTCCGGATGAATGGAGCATGTAGAGATGTCGTGGCCGGGCTGACCACAATACATGCAAAGGCCGCGCCTCTTCTGAAGTCTTCTCTCTTTGGAAGTCAAACGTCCATGGCCAAGTTGCATCGGTTCATCTTTATCAGCCACAGGGATTACTGGAACCATCCGAGGTGCAGGTATAGCACTAGCCTGTTTCAACCCAGGTAACATCTTAGGCCGGAGTTCCTTCACCTTGTCCCGGAGCCGGTGATCAATCCGAGAGGCCAAGGCTACTAATTCATCCAGCGAGTCAGGTATTTCGCGAGCAGCCAGCTCGTCCTTTAAGCAATTATCCAGGCCTCTAAAGAAGAGAGTCTTGAGACATTTGGGGTCCCAGCAGAGTTCTGCCGCAAGAGTTTTGAACTCCAAGGCAAATTCAGCCAATGATCTGCTGCCTTGCTTCAATTCAACCAAAGCAGAACCGGCGACAGCAGTTCAGGCAGGGTCATCGAAAACGGATTTAAATAAGTCCATAAATCCTTCTATGTCCTGCAAAATGGGGTCCTTGTGTTCCCACAAGGTAGATGCCCAAGACAAGGCCCTACCATCCAAGTAAGAAAGGATGTAGGTAGTCTTAGAGAGAGCCGTAGGAAATAAAGATGGCTGTAAGGTAAAATGCATGCAGCACTGGTTTAAAAAGCCCTGGGTCTTCTGGATTTCTCCGGAAAAGCGGATTGGAGCTGCCAGTGGTACAGCAGTCTTTAAAGTTACCTCCTGTAACTGATCTTCATGGTTGGAAGCTGTGCCTTGAAGCTTCTGTGTGTGTAGCTGATGGAACGCTGAAGTAAGTTTCTCCAAGGCGTCTTACTGTTCCGAAATGCGCAGGGCCAGGCCCGGTATGGCCTGCAAGGCATTGAGCTCTGCCGGATCCATGGAGTTAGCAATGTATTATTATTTGTGATAATTGTGGGTGGATCCTTGGGCCGGTAGCAGATGACCACGCCCACGGGGGAAGATCCCGAGAGGGACCACCGGTCAGGCTCAGAGTTGGGAGACAGACACACACTAGTTCTTTTATTAATCTGTTTTAAAGAACCATCAGAGGTGGCAGTAGTGAGCTGGAAGAGCCCGGCTGGGCTGTAGTCCCTCAGGCACTGGAACAGCGATCCCAGGATGGCTGAGCTGTAGAGAAACTGAAATAGTGAGTAGGCAGAATATGCAGAGTTCAGGAACAGAACCTTGATGGTAACACTCACACAATAGTCTCTTGGAACAGCCCAGGAGCTGGAATGAAGTAGGCCCTCGAGGAGTGAGTACCTGGTTCCAGGGAAAGCTCTGAGAGGAAGATGTTGTAGGCAGCGGTGACTTCCTGGCAGACGTTATATTGAGTAGCAGGTCTGGGAACGTGGGCCCTCGAGGAGCGAGTAGTGGTTCCAGACTGTGACCTGAAAAGCAAGAGAGAGAGCGAGGCCCCCGAGGAGCGGGTACCCCTGGTAAAGTCCGAGGAGGCAGAGTAGCAAGGTAAGAAGAGAGCGAATCCCATCCGTAGCGCTACCTGGAGGTAGCTAGGTGGGAAACCCTTTGCTAACTCAATTAGCTAGCAAAACAAGAGACCTTAAATATCTGGTGATGATGATGTCATCCCAGGGGGATGCCCCTGAGGTTTGCGCCACAGCTGGTACTTGAGTCGGGGCCGCACCGCGTGCTCGCCCTTAGGCCTCAGGAGAACATGGTGGAAGGCAGCATCTAGCTGGTCCGGGAATGCCGGAGGAGGTTGTCAAGATGACGCCGCGGCAGCCAAACTTCCATCAACCAAAGAGGGAGTCGCCAAAGAGGTAAGGTGGGCGGAGTGGAGACGTTGGGCAGCGACGTTCGCAACAATAATAAGGCACCCCATCATAAAGATAAGGCTCAGCTGATGAGGTTGACCATGGTTAATTGCCTTAGTTCCTTATACTTGCCCTGCTGGACTTGCTGTTATGCCTTGGGGGTTACCACATTGGCAAATACTTTTGTTTCAGGAAGTACCTGCTGTTAGCTGATATTTTACTTTACCTCTGTCACTCTAGGGAAGAGAGTTATGAATGGCTGTTGTCTACATTGTAGCATAGCCCAATAATCAGGAGCTGTTGCCTGCAACCAAATGGAATAGCAGAAAGAACTTATTAGCTGGCTTTACTAAGATTCAATTTTCCAGCAGTTTCTTATAGTAAGATTTAATATTTTGTATGTTGTTGATTATAAGTGGTGTTTTGAAATCATTTAACCCAAGTGCATTTTTGTCTACTGTCTCTTGTGATATTGACTCTTTTTATTGAGCATTAGGCTATACCAGTGTTGAGCAATTTTTGGTCTACAAGCTGCTCAAACTGTACTGGTTTTCAGGATATCCATGATGAATATTCTTAACACAGTGTATATAAATATATATACTTTATATACATTTACTACAAGAGGGAGGCTAATTTACATATTTTGGTTCACCTGAAAACCAGACCAATTTCCAGCCCTTGAGGACCAGAATTGCCCACCATTAAGATGTAGAGAACACATACAGAAGGCATGTGTCCATGGTAGACCCTGAGGGAATGAGTCTTGAGCTGCTGATATAAACATTGCTCTTGTCTAATAAATACACTGCACAGCAGAATGTATCCTTTATGAGAGATGTATGCCTCAGGAGACATTGAAATTTTACATACTGTAAGAAGATCACAATTGAAGCCTTCTCAAGGTAGCTCACAGCGTCACCCTGTCTCTGGTGACACTGTGAGCATATGCCTTGATTGAAACTTGTGACAGGTAAATGGAAGCACAGAGGAATGGATCAGACTTTCAGAATCATACTGTAATTTTTGTTAAAGTTCTAAGGAATGAGAAGCGAGGCATAGTCATTGATCATCTTGAGTTAGACATGTTGTTACTGTATTTTGGGACCATTTTGGAAACACTGATTCAACTTTGTAAAATTTTCTGTATAAATGTCACAAGTATGAAAACACAGCATCCATCATATTTATGTTTTGATTTACTGTGCAAAAAATATGTTTAATATTTGAACTTTCTCAAGACCAAGATGGCAATCATTGTGTGTAGAGAAGTGTCATTTTCTTTCATAATAAAATAGATATGGATACTCGCTACACTATATTATGGATATGGATACTCGCTACACTATATTAATTGCTCTGTTGCTTGCAATAGTCACCAATTTAAAATAGAGGCAAAACTTTCTGCAAAACAATTGACAAATAATGAAGGATTCAAAAGTGTAATAATTACAAAAGTAATAAATATAAGTGAATAATAATAAACAGGAAAAATAATTAAAAGGTAAATCAATCACAATTTATTATTAAAAGTACAAAATAAACAAATAAAAAATATCTTAACATAAACAACTCAGAGACTACATCTTATACCGGGGTACAAATTATATCGCAGTGATAGAGAGGAGTAAAACAATTCACAATGAAGTCGGTGAAACAATGTCACAAGGCGATAGCTAAAGCCAGAAGAATGCTGGGCTGCATAGAGAGAGGAATATCGAGTAAGAAAAGGGAAGTGATGATCCCCTTGTACAGGTCCTTGGTGAGGCCTCACTGGAGTACTGCACTCAGTTCTGGAGACCATATTTCTGAAGAGACATAGACAGGATGGAGGTGGTCCAGAGAAGGGCGACCAAAAAGGTGGATGGTCTTAATCGAATGACTTATGAGGAGAGATTGAAGAATCTAAATATGTACACCCTGGAAGAAAGGAGAAGCAGAGGTTATATGATAAAGACTTTCAGATACTTCAAAGGTTTTAATGATCCAAAGATAATGACAAACCTTTTCCATTGGAAAAAAATCAGCAGAACCAGGGGTCACGATTTAAAACTCTAGGGAGGAAGACTCAGAACCAATGTCAGGAAGTATTTCTTCTTGGAAAGGGTGGTGGATGCCTGGAATGACCTTCCGGAGGAAGTGGTGAAGACCAAAACTGTAAAGGGCAAGGCTATCAGCACCATTTTTAATACTGGCAACCGATGGAGGTCAGGAGTCCCCCCAAAGACTTACCAAAAGTCCCTGGAGGTTCAGCGGAGGTCCAGAGGTCCTACCATGTGACAGGGGCTGACCAATGGCAGCTGTAGCCCCTGTGACATCACAAGGGCAAGGCTATCGGCGCCATTTTGAGTCATAGCAAGCCCAACAGCATTAGGGATGTGAATCGTGTGCCCTATCATCTTAACGATTGAAATCGTCTGGCAGGAGAAGAAAATCGTGTTTGGCACGATTTTTTAGTTTAAAAAATCGTTTTTTCCGATTAGTGCGCACTGTGCGCACTAACGGGAGTTAGTGCGCACTAATGCGCACTAACAGAAAATGATACAATTTGACACTTTTCAGGTCAGTTAAGGTCAGTTTAGGAATGAATATGTATTCCTATTGGCTGCCCTCTTATTTATTCATGTTACCAAGGTTCCCACTGACAATATATGGGGGATGGGAAATGGAAACAGTTGGTAGCTTGACAAAAAAAGTAATGTGATCAGTCAATGTGACTAGAACTTGTGCCCTAACCCTATTACCAGGGGTGTTGTGATCTTCCTGCACACAGTGCCCTAACCCTGACACCAGGGGTGTTGTGATATTCCTGTACACAGTGCTCTATCCCTATTAATACCAGGAGTGTTGTGATCTTCCTGCACACAGTGCCCTATCCCTATTAATACCAGGAGTATTGTGATCTTCCTGCACACAGTGCCCTAACCCTGACACCAGAGGTGTTGTGATCTTCCTGCACACAGTGCCCTATCCCTATTAATACCAGGAGTGTTGTGATCTTCCTGCACACAGTGCCCTATCCCTATTAATACCAGGAGTATTGTGATCTTCCTGCACACAGTGCCCTAACCCTGACACCAGAGGTGTTGTGATCTTCCTGCACACAGTGCCCTATCCCTATTAAGACCAGGAGTGTTGTGGTCTTCCTGCACACAGTGCCCTAACCCTGATACCAGGGGTGTTGTGATCTTCCTGCACACAGTGCCCTATCCCTATTAATACCAGGAGTGTTGTGATCTTCCTGCACACAGTGCCCTATCCCTATTAATACCAGGAGTATTGTGATCTTCCTGCACACAGTGCCCTAACCCTGACACCAGGGGTGTTGTGATCTTCCTGCATGCAGTGCCCTATCCCGCCTGCATTACTAGTGAGAGGCTGGCTTCACAGACAGGAGGGAGCTGCCTGACCCTCACTCCTCCCTTTTCCCATGTCCCAGCCAGTGAATGGTGTGTGGGTGAGGGGGGGGGGAGGATGGTGAAGGGTGAGACAGCTCCCTCCCTGCATTACTAGTGAGAGGCTGGCTTCACAGACAGGGGGGAGCTGCCTGACCCTCCCTCCTCCCTTCCCCCAAGTCCCAGCAAGTGAATGGTGTGTGGGTGAGGGGGGGGGGGAGGATGGTGAAGGGTGAGACAGCTCCCTCCCTGCATTACTAGTGAGAGGCTGGCTTCACAGACAGGAGGGAGCTGCCTGACCCTCACTCCTCCCTTCCCCCATGTCCCAGCCAGTGAATGGTGTGTGGGTGAGGGGGGGGGGGGGGAGGATGGTGAAGGCTGAGACAGATCCCTCCCTGCATTACTAGTGAGAGGCTGGCTTCACAGACAGGGGGGAGCTGCCTGACCCTCACTCCTCCCTTCCCCCAAGTCCCAGCAAGTGAATCGTGTGTGGGTGAGGGGGGGGGGGAGGAGGATGGGGAAGGGTGAGACAGCTCCCTCCCTGCATTACTAGTGAGAGGCTGGCTTCACAGACAGGAGGGAGCTTCCTGACCCTCACTCCTCTCCTCCCCTCCCCCATGTCCCAGCCAGTGAATGGTGTGTGGGTGAGTGGGGGGTGGGAGGATGTGAAGGCGGAGACAGCTCCCTCCCTGCATTATTAGTGAGAGGCTGGCTTCACAGACAGGGGGGAGCTGCCTGTCCCTCACTCCTCCCGTCCCCCAAGTCCCAGCAAGTGAATGGTGTGTGGGTGAGGGGGGGGGGGGAGGAGGATGGTGAAGGGTGAGACAGCTCCCTCCCTGCATTACTAGTGAGAGGCTGGCTTCACAGACAGGAGGGAGCTGCCTGACCCTCACTCCTCCGGGGTGTTGTAATCTTCCTGCACACAGTGCCCTATTCCTGATACCAGGGGTGTTGTGATCTTCCTGCATGCAGTGCCCTATCCCTATTAATACCAGGAGTGTTGTGATCTTCCTGCACACAGTGCCCTATCCCTATTACCAGGGGTGTTGTGATCTTCCTGCATGCAGTGCCCTATCCCTGACACCGGGATGTGTGCAAGAAGATCACAACACCCCCGGTAACCGGGATAGGGCACTGCATGCAGGAAGATCACAACACCCCCAGTATCAGGAATAGGGCACTGTGTGCAGGAAGATCACAACACCCCTGGTAATAGGGATAGGGCACTGTGTGCAGGAAGATCACAACACCCCTGGTATCAGGGTTAGGGCACTGTGTGCAGGAAGATCACAACACTCCTGGTATTAATAGGGATAGGGCACTGTGTGCAGGAAGATCACAACACCCCTGGTGTCAGGGTTAGGGCACTGTGTGCAGGAAGATCACAACACCCCTGATATCAGGGTTAGGGCACTGTGTGCAGGAAGATCACAACACTCCTGGTGTCAGGGTTAGGGCACTGTGTGCAGGAAGATCACAACACCCCTGATATCAGGGTTAGGGCACTGTGTGCAGGAAGATCACAAGCCCCGGGATGCACGTATGTCCCGGGGCTTGAAAAAATGGGTGGGGCGTGGGCGTGGCCAGAGGCCTCGCCCCTGCCGCTGGGCCTGTGGATCACGTGCCAGCACTCGTCCAGCGCGCGCAACCTATGCTTGCCCAGAGGCAGGCGTAAATAATAAAACAAAGGTAGGGGGGACTTTAGATAGGGCTGGGGGCGGGTTAGATAGGGGAAGATCAGAGGAAATGGGGAAAGCCATCGGGGCTCCCCTAGGGCTTGATGCGTGCAAGGTGCACAAGTGTGCACCCCCTTGAGCTCGCCGACCCCGGATTTTGTAACATGCGCGCGGCTGCGCATGCATGTTATAAAATTGGGCATAGATTTGTGCTCACCGCGTTGCACGCACAAATCTATGCCCACAGGTAGGTTACAAAATCTGGCCCATATTGCTGAGAATCAAGAATGGAGTATTCATTTAAGAAGGATTGTAATTGTTTATGTACAATCTTCTCTAGAAATGAATGGAAGATTTGAAATCGGCCTAAGATTGCTAAGAAGATCACTAGGTAAATTTGACTTCTTGGGCACTGGGTCAACATAAGCCACTTTCAGTGAATCAGGAATTAATTCCTCTTTAAAAGATAGGTTAAACAGTTGACAGATGAATATGCTAATATCATCTTTAAGACAGTAAATGAATCTGTTGGAGAGATACCAGTTCCGGGGACAGTTTTCAAGGGTGATGATTCAGATGAACTGAACCAAATCACGGTGAATCTGGAAGATGAGACAGGCCATATTGACAAATTGAAGAGTAGTAAATCACTTGGATCAGATAGAATACACCCCAGAGTTCTAAAAGAACTAAAAAATGAAATTTAAGACCTATTTCAATTAATTGGTAACCTATTATTAAAATCATCCATTGTACCTGAAGACTGGAATGCGGCCAATGTAACCCCGATATTTAAAAAGGACTTCAGGGGTGATCTGGGAAACTATAGACCTGTGAGCCTGACTTCAGTGCTGGGAAAAATTGTGGAAACTGTTATAAAGAATAAAATCACAAAACATTTAGCTAGACATGGTTTAATGGGACACAGCCAGCATTGATTTACCCAAGGGAGGTCTTGCCTCACAAATCTACATTTTTTTGAAGGGGTGAATAAACATGTGGACAAAGGTGTACCGGTAGGTGTGGTATATCTGGATTTTCAGAAGGCATTTGACAAAGTTCCTCATGAGAGGCTTCTAAGAAAACTAAAAAGTCATGGGATAGGAGGCGATGTCCTTTTTTGGATTGGAAAATGGTTAAAAGACAGGAAACAGAGAATAGGATTAAATGGTCTGTTTTCCAAGTGAGAAAAGATAAACAGTGGAGTGCCTCAGGGATCTGTACTTGGACCTGTGCTTTTTAATATATTTATAAATGATGTGGAAAAGCATATGAAGAGTGAGGTGATCAAATTTGCGGATGACATGAAATTATGCAGAGTAGTTAAATCTCAAAAGGATTGTGGTAAATTGCAGGAGAGCCTTGTGAGATTGGAAGATTAGGCTTCCAAATGGCAGATGAAATTTAATGTGGACAAGTGCAAGATGATGCATTTAGGGAAAAATAACTCTTGCTGTAGTTTCACAATGTTAGGTTCTATCTTAGGAGTTACCACCCAGGAAAGCGTTCTAGGCATCATAGTGGAAATACATCGAAATTGTCAGCTCAGTGTGCTGTGGCGGTCAAAAAAGCAAACAATGTTAAGACTTATTAGGAAGGGAATGGAAAATAAAACATTGGATGTCATAATGCTTCTGTATCGCTCCATGGTGAGACCGCACCTTGAATTCTGTGTGCAATTCTGGTCACCACATCTCAAAAAAGATATAGTTGCACTGGATAAGGGCGACCAAAATGATAAGGGACATGGAATGGCTCTCCTATGAGGAAGGCTAAAGAAGTTAGGGCTGTTCAGTTTGGAGAAGAGATGTCTATGGGGGGATAAGATAGAGGTCTACAAAATCATGAAAGGACTTGAACAGGTTAATGTAACTCGGTTATTTACTCTCTCAATAAAAGACTAGGGGGCACTCCATGAAGTTAGCAAGTAGCTCATTTAAAACAAATTGAAGAAAATTATTTTTCACTCAGTGCATAGTTAAGCTCTGGAATTCATTGCCAGAAGATGTGGTTACAGCAGTTAGTGTAACTGGGTTTAAAAAAGGTTTGGATAAGTTCCTAGTGGAAAAATCCATAAACTGCTAATAAGGAATAGTAGCTCGAGATCTATTTAATGTTTGGGTACTTACCAGGTACTTATGACTTGGATTGGCTACTGTTGGAAACAGGATGCTGGGCTTGATGGATCCTTGGTCTGACCTTGTATGGCATATCTTTTGTTCTTATGTAACATGTGTATTCAGTTTGCTGACAACCATTGTATAATTTGGGTCAATTTACATGTTCATAGGTGTTTTCCTGCTTTGTTGTTCCTTTTTTTTTTTTTTTTTTTGCTGAATTTTTTATGATTATCAATTAGTATAATATTATTATTACTATTAATATTATCACACCCTGATGCAGCATTTATCTGCCAAAACATGGCCATGATGTATTTTAGTTAAGATAATTTTTATGTGCTTTTGTACTTTTAATAATAAATTGTTTGATTCACCTCTTAATTGTTTTTTGTAATTTTTTTGTATTATTCTTTTATATTTATTACCTATTTGTATTTACTACATTCCTGCTCCTTCATTGTTTGTCACCAATTTATATTCTGTGAAAAGTACACTAATTGCGGAAAAGATTCTTGGCATTTGTTCAGAGAATCAGATTTGTATGAATTTTTTTTAAATTTACAGTCTGGTTTTAAGATTTATGTATAATGTTTACACTGTATCTTTATATAAGTTTGGATTTAGCACACTGTGTTATATTTCTTTTAACCCAAAGATCTGCCTTTTTTATCCACAGGTTTACCAAAAATGCAGGTCATCAGAAACTACAGTGGAATACCCCAGCCACCCCACCATGATGGCCCTCCATTAAATATCCAAAAAGGAGACACTATTGAAGTTATCAGAGCAGATGCACATAGCTTATTTTGGCAGGTATGCATCATCAGCTATTTGCTAAGCTTTGGAGTCATACGTACAATTGTCTGCTTTTAAAACATGTTTTGTTATGAAAAAACCTTTTCAATTTTTTAAATACTGAATTCAATTGAAATAGGATATCCTTTAAATTCTCAAAATTAGCAGGCAGCTTCTCTGTGCTAAGTGCTTTCTTTCTAATAGCAAAGAGCATGTGTTTGTATAATGTAAGAATCCAGAAATATCACAACTTACAGGTGATATTTGATGAGATTAAAAGTTCCAGGGGACTCAGCAGATAAAGTACAATCCGCAACAGATCTCTACAAATAATGATGTTTGCCGTTGGCTAGTTGGTGTGCATACAACATTTAGAGAGCACATCTTGACAAAAGGGATTTCAGTAAAAATACCAGGTTTGGTGTGTGTGTGTGGGGGGGGTCTCAGTCAACAAGAACAATTGCAGACCCATGTAATTCAACCAGCAGTACAGAGGTGGTATTCATTACTGGTTGCCTTACTATCAGGTCTATCCAGTACCGAGCAGTAGGAAGAGCTGCGTTAGTACCCGGTGCACCCGCGATTGCCGCACGCACAGTGCAGCTCACCTACCGCTACCTGAACAATAATTTTATGCAAATGTAAACCGCTTCTAAGAAGGATCCGTGAAGCGTTAGGCCCGCGCAACCCATTTTACTGGATAGAGCGCCTATACAGTATCCTGGGTGCGCGGGCCTAACGCTTCACGCCACGCTGGTATCTCTCATTTCAAATGTCATTTGAAATGAGAGATACCAGGAAGTCGGGACTGCCAGTCCCCCCTCCCCTCCTCCTGAAGCAGGGCGCGAAAAGCAGCCTTGCTCCGGGAGGAGGGGAGAAGGGACTGGCAGTACGAAGCGGCGAAGCGACTTACTTTTTGCACCCCCCTCCGGACATCGGACGACCTCTCCTGCCTCCAGCTGCTCGCGAAGATGGACGCCTGCAAAAAGTAAGTCGCTTCGCCGCTTCACACCGTCAGTGTCTCTTCTTCCCTCCTCCCGGAGCAAGGCTGCTTTTCGCGCCCCATCGGACCTCTCCTGCCTCCCGCTGCGTGACTTACTTTTTTTTGCAGCCCTCCAGCCATCAGCAGTAACAAATCGTGGCTCCCCTGCCTCCCGGGGAAGATGGATGCCAGCACGGGGGAAAGCGGCCCCTGTGCATGCAATTGGCCGCTCAAGACGTGACGTCACACGTCGTGATGTCACGTCTTGAGCGGCCAATTGCATGCACAGGGGCCGCTTTCCCCCGTGCTGGCATCCATCTTCCCCGGGAGGCAGGGGAGCCACGATCCGTTCTTCCTGATGGCCGGACGGCTGCAAAAAAAGTAAGGAGAGGTCGTCCGATGTCCGGAGGGAGCTGCAAAAAGTAAGTCACTTCGCTGCTTCACACTGTCAGTGTCTCTTCTTCCCTCCTCCCGAAGCAGGGCGCGAAAAGCAGCCTTACTCCGGGAGGAGGGAAGAAGAGACACTGACAGTGTGAAGCGGCGAAGCGACTTACTTTTTGCTTTTACGTTTTTTTCGCTTTTTTTTTTTTTGCTTCGGGAGGAGGGGAGAGGAC
Source organism: Rhinatrema bivittatum (assembly GCF_901001135.1). Classification (NCBI taxonomy): domain Eukaryota; kingdom Metazoa; phylum Chordata; class Amphibia; order Gymnophiona; family Rhinatrematidae; genus Rhinatrema; species Rhinatrema bivittatum. The sequence continues at coordinate 52,803,118 of NC_042624.1, read as the reverse complement.
TGGGGCTGCCCCGGAGACCGGCATCCATGATTGCGGCCGGGGCAGGTGAGTGGGGGCTGGGGGAAAGCTTGCCACTTACCCTTACCCCTGCCTCTACCGCAGGGATGCTAGGGAATAGCTAATTCGCTCGTTTGCATGCAATATACATGCCGCGTGCGGAAGGGGTTGCCCGGGGATTTTAGGACGTGGTAGGAGTAGGTTAAAGGGGATTCGGGATCGCAGGAAGGGCTAACGCGGGTTAGGAGCGGGGTAAATGCGGCCGCACTTTACTGGATAGACCTGAATATCAGTGTGGATACCGTCATTGCCAACAATATAAATACTGCATTATCTGACAAATGGAAACTCACCTTTCTGTGGCGAATGATGCTTAATGCTACTATATCTCCAGGATTCAGTCTTGGATACCCAGGTTCTTATTCAAGAGGTTATTAACTACCGAATCAGGAGGGAAAAAAGTAAGAAGGCATGCACAAAGAAAGCAACCTAATGAAGGAAGATAGCCCACATTATAAATTGTGCAGCATGTTCCCAATCGGTGCACAGCACAGTTGACATCAGTGAAGATTTGATGTGATTTGGAGTGAGGAAAGGGACACAAAGATGAGATTTCTACATTGTACTCTCGACCTAGCTTGATAGCAGGTAGGTAGAGAGTGCAGCAAGCTAGGTTGAGAGTACATTGTACAAATCTCATCTTTTTATACCTTTTATCCCTCCAAATCATATAAATTCTTCACTGATGTCTACTGTGCTGTTTGTACCTCTGACTGTGTATGTAAAACTGCCCCTTAAAACCTAATCCACTATCAAAACCTCACCCTGAGTTCATATTGGCCCCTCTTACAGAGTATAAAAAGTTGACTAATATGTGTGCTTTCCTAGAGGCTCCCCCTCTCTCTGTCTCTGAAATAGGATTTGCAAAAATATTTATTGCAAATCCTGTTTCGGCCACAACGCACAGCATAACGCCAAGAAAAAAGATGTAGCTAGTTCTGACATTAAATCCTGCGATAGTGTGAGTTACTCTATCGCATACAACGTTAAGCACCCCTCCTTTTCATTTACTCCTCCCATGACTACATTTTTAAAATTTGCATTCGCATCTCACGATAAGGCCCTAACGTGATTTGAAAAATGACCCCTTTGACTCTACACTTTTACACCTGCTGATTGAAATCACACTCAACTTTTGTCTGTAGTTTCTGGGTGGCAGATCTGGGTAAACTGGTGGGGGTTCAGGGTGAAGTGCTGGAGGGCCTAATTGAACTGATGCAGGTCTGGGTGGATTGGTGGAGGTATCGTCGAAAGGTGATTCCAAGCACACGTGCAAGTATGTAGAGCACATGCAGATTTTATTAAATACCCTCCTCTCTGTTTATTTCTTGGTTATAATGTGCAAATTGTTACAATTGCTCCCTTAAAATGCATTTTTATAAAATGTGTAGAGAAGGTTTGCGTTCTCCTGCATTACAAATGTATGTGCCTACTTTGGGGGGGCAGAAATGTGTGGTATTTTATAAACTCCACAGGCCCACTTATTTGTACATATTGGGCCGGATTTTAAGATGTATGCCCGATTTTATAACATGCGCATGCTGAGCCCCGATGGCTTTCCCCGTTCCCTCCGAGGCCGCTCCGAAATCGGAGCGGCCTCGGAGGGAAATTTCCTTCGGACCCCCCACCTTCCCCTCCCTAACTTGCCCCCCAGCCCTACCTTAACCCCCCCTAACCTTTATTTCGTTAGTTGCGCCTGCCTCCGCGCGATCTCCGGGCCCAGCGGCAGTGAAGAGGCCTCTGGGCACGTCCATGTCCCGCCCCCGCCCCGCCCATTTTTCCAAGCCCCGGACTTACACGCGTCCCGGGGCTTTTGCGCGTCGCCGGACCTATGCAAAATAGGCTTGGCGTGCGTAAATCCACCTGGATTTACGCGCGTAGGCTTTGAAAATCTGTCCCATTGTGCCTCATGCACACTTTTGAAAATTGGACTGTATTTTAATTTGCAAAGAGAACACAGAGGAGATCTTTCTTTCTGTGTACCACAAAAAATCCCTGAAGCACAAGAAAATCCACTGGGCCTTGGGGAGTATGCAGGTTAAATCAGTGAAAAGCAGGCAGGAGGAAAAGGAAGCTTGCCGTTGGCAACACTGCCCCTTCGGGAAAAGTCTGCAACTGTCAACAGCATGCATGAGGGCCCAAGGCGATTTTTAAAGGGCCTTTTCCAATGGGTAAACAACAATTACCTATAAGAAATCCCTTTGAAGATTGCCCCCTAAAGGTTTACAATAAAGGGGATTCATGGTTTTCATTCTTGTCAGACTGAACCGCAGTTTTCTCTCTAATCTTGTTGATATACACGCACATCACACTTTGCCAGGCAGTGAAGAACTATAGCATATTCTTAGATCTCCAGGTCAATGAGATCTTAATGATCCAGTTCCGTTTAGATTTGGTTTTTTTCCCCAACAAAACTATTAACAAAGTGTTAGCATCATCAAAAAGCTTGATGTGATTTAGCAAATTATGCATGCAATTTATTGTATTGATCTCTTGGATATTACAAAAACATTTTACTTTAGATTTTAATATTTTTAAGATCTCAGCACTGATACTTTGATTATTCATTTTGTGATTACATTCCGTTTATACTTTCTTCTCTTCCTCATCTCCCAATCATTTTCGTAGTCGTAGTCCATACTTCCCACAGACTGGAAAAGAAGGCAGAAGTGGTAGAAATGTTCTTATGGATGATAGAGAAGGAGACAGATCCCCTGAAATGTTTCATCTGGATAGAAAGATAAAGGAGCTTTAAAAGAGAGCAAAATCTGAATCGGCCAATCCGATTGGCTAGTCTGGGCACACGTGGCACGTAGAGGGCAGTTTTCAAATGATTTTACTTGGGGAGCTAAGCAGTTTCCCAGGTAAAATGCTCTCTCCCTCCTCCTCCTCCTCCATCTCTGCAGGTAAACGTCTGTGCGCTTCAGAGAGGCGAGGCCAGAGTGGGGGCAAATACCTCCAAGTTTCCATGCGCAGGAGGCAGGCCTGTTTCAAAGGATAGGTGGCTCTAGAATGAGGGGTCATGGGATGAGGGTAAAAAGACGTAGACTCGGGAGTCATCTAAGGGAATATTTTTTTACAGAGCAGGTAGTGAATGTATGGAGGTGCTGGAGACAAGAACTTTATCTGGATTCAAGAAAACATGGGATAAACACAGGGGATCTCTGAGGGAGAGCTAGGGATTGTAAAGCGGAATAGTTGGTGTGGATGGGCAGACTAGATAAGCTGGGTGCCATCATGTTTTTATGTTAATTCCAGTAAATTTCTGTGGAACAATGTATATGAATTTGTGAAAGGAGGCATCCCCATGATGTGGAACTTGCAAAAACGCGCATAAATTAATTAAATTTTCAGAAATAACGCCCGAGTTTTCAAACGCCGGCACACGTAAAATCCGGCAGATACGCACGTGGCCAGGCCAAGCGTGTGCAGAGCACATTTTAAAAACGGCCTGGCCACACGTGTATCTTGCCGGTACATGCAGACGTGCCGGCAGATCAAAAAGAGGTGGGCGGGGGCCGACTGGGACAGCAGCCATTAGCACCTGTCCTGGGGAAGTGCACGCTGGCAGCCGGCCGGTGCGCAGCAGTTACTTCTGCTCTGAAGGAGCAGTAAGTATTAAAACAAAAAAATTGGGGATAGATAGGTAGGGGTTAGAGGTTGGGTAGGAGAGGGGAAAAGGTAGGAAGTGTAGTTAGGGGGATAGGGAAGTTCCCTCCCAGTCCGCTCCTTAATCTGCAAAGCTACGACACGGAGTTCTCTCCACGCAGTCACATCTCACTATTGCTTGGATAGGAATGGCCAACACGATAGTAGGTTTGGCCAATCTGTCCTTCAGAACCATAATTGGAGCAGACTGGGAGGGACCTGGGGTAGGCCTACTCACATCGTCACACGTCGGTTTTCAAAATTCCCCCCCCCCCCCCCCCGTGCATGTGAGCCGCGACCCGCCCTAACATGCACACATGGATATTTAACATGCGCGTGCTGACGCGCACATGTTACTAAAACATCGCGTCCATGTGTATGCGCCAGGAACCGCACGCACATGGACGCCCGCGTGAGCTTTTGACAATTGACTCCCGTATACGGAACTTTAGCTGGAAAAATTGTCTGCACAAAGAAGAGCTGCAAAGTTACACGGGTACTTTTTTCTTAGTCAGATACGAAGGGAAATTTCCCCTTTGAAAACTGGGGTAAAGTCCATGGCTAAAAAGTACCATCAATCTTTTTATTTCCATGGATAGTTGAAAAATTGCTCTCGAAATGTCTGCTGTTCCCCTCACACCCTCTTTCTTTCTTTTTTTTCTCATCAGTGAGCTTTCCCCATGCTTTTTTTTGTCTCTTTTCTGCGCACTCCTCTAGTGAAGGTGGGTGACAGATTTTGTAGTCATTATTCATATTTGATAAATTGCCCAGTCTGACAGGTTCTGCGGCAGTATCATGCACATGCAAGTGAATTTAGGCTACTGTGGCTTGGAACTGCTTTACTCATCATTGCTTGTCAGATCGTCAGGCCTGAAGCGTGATCTGTTTCACGCCGGCACTAACTTTGCCTGGGGCTGCATGGCGCATGTATTGTTGCACATAGTGGATTATGGCGACATTAGAACATGTACAAGGGCATGTTAACACTTTTTTTTTTTTTTTGCTTGTGCTGAAAATAGCATGCTACGTAGTCACGCCTTAATTTCCATATTAACATGGTTCTCCAATATGTTAACAAGTACACGCTAAAATTAGCAAGTACCTGAATGTACATGATGGGGGACCATCATATGCAAATGAGCTTTTATTGGGCTCAGGGTGAATAGTGTGGAATACTGACTTCCACCAGCTATTTACCAGGGGCCTTGGACCAGGTGTTAACTTTTTCGGAGGTTACCTGCCGCAACATCCCTTAATTATAACCAGCCCAAAGTCAAAGGCCTGGTTACCGGTTAAATTTCCTCCCCCTCTTAAAAATCATGCTAACCCCCACCCCTCCACATCCCAAGCACTCCATACAAAGTTCCAACCCCCCCCCCCCCCCTCCCACCACCACCACAGAACAACTGCAGAAACCCACTCCAGGGCTACCTTCATCCCCGTCCCCATCTCCATTGCTTCTCTCTCCCCTATAAGACACCGCCCCTCATCCATCCCTCTAGAATTGGCCCCTTCCATTCCAAGGGTGCCTTTTTCTCTTCCCTAACAAGGGAGACATGGCTGTTGAACCCCAGAATGACCCACCACAAGGAGATTGAGACTGCCTGGGGTGCCTGTGACCTTCAGTGAGAATGGAGCAATCTTTCTCCAGGTGCTGCAGGAAGGAAATCCTCATTGCTTACCACCCCTTTTAGTTTGGGTCAGTGAGCACATGGTATTTCCTGGCAGCTAGCAGGGACTGGACACTTTTTTTTTTTTGTATTAATGTCCACGGTGGTACAGAGGCCATACTGTTAAAGGTGAGTTTTAGTGTGCCCTCATTAAAATATATTGCAAAGCATATTATGCCCCATTGTAATGTACATGCAAAATTTGAACAAGTTTCACACTAAAACTGTTTCAGCAAGATTTTTTTTTTTCCATGGTCCCCGTAGTATTAAAGGAATTCTGAAATCATAGAAAAGGAAAGAAAAACTCCCATCAATATGTTTGCAATACTTCAGTTGTAATTAGTATTACATAACTATGGGTAACTTACTTGTTGGAATCCAGTATGTCCTTTGTGACCGACTGGAAACGCATTTCAACGCATTTCTTGACCACCATCGTGGATAAGAATATGAACCGAATTGTTTCTGCATGTAATACCATTTTTTAAAACTTTGTTTTAGCTTTATGTAACTCACATGTAAAGAAAATACTGTAAAACAAGTGAGCGCATGTTATTTAAAATAAGCCTAGCCTGTGTATCTGTGCTTGTAATATTAAGCGATAACAAGTGGAAGCGCTCTTAGCATATCTTTCCTTAGGTCTTGCTGGGTTTTACACACCCAAGTGAACATATTTTAAAACATGCGTGCATGAAGGAAATGACCAGTTTAACCACTTAATCCATCAGTTTGCCCAGTCTATCTCTAGGTCATCTGATTCTTCAGCCTGCACTACCCTCAGTTTACCCAGACCCCTCACCAAGCCAGGTTTTTATAAGGAGTTTTATTATGACATACACCTGAAAAAGAGCAGAAGTAAATATGTGCTGGTAACAGCCCGCTGCATTCACTGATTTTAAAATGGGGATTTACGTGCGGAAATGTTGGCCCCCAACCCAGAATGCAACTGACCCATCCCCAAATCCACCCTTCTTTTGCACGTTCTGTTGCTCACGCACGTGCATATGGATGCACAATTTGCTGGTTTTAAAATAAGTCGCTCACGCTCACCCATATACTTGCGTATATGGACCTCTTAATATGAGCAACTCTTATAATATTCACCCCTAAGATGGTAATTTTTAAACAGGCACGTGGGCGCACATGTGCACACGTTTGTCATCCTGCTCTGGGGGACACCGCCATTTTATAAAATATGTACATATATGTGCGCATGTTATAAAATAGCTTAAACACGCATACTCGGGCGTGCAATTTTAAGTGGACACACAATTCTATGCACACAACTGCCACTTCTACTGCATAAGTGTGTGGATTTTAAAAGCCAAGCACGCTGACTCCATTAGCCATTATCCCTGTTTGTTCCCATTTCACCCAGTTAAGGCATAGGACTTCCAGCATCCCCCAGTTTAATAGCCTCCCTTCTCTCTCCTTAGATCCGACCCTTAAAACCCCGCTGACCTGTCTAGGTATTTTTGTTTTACAACTTCTCCTTAGCAGAAGTGAACTTACACAGCAGAGGACCCCAGTGCGCGCTTGTGTGTGTGTGTAAGTATTTACGCGCTAATTTCAAGATGAAATCCAGGAACGCCCATGCATCGCCCAGACTACACCCATGCCCCGCCCCCTTTTCTGAACTTTTCATTTGTGCACGTAGCAGCAAGTACGCATGTACATAGGCGCCTTTTAAAATCCGCTTGGCACGCACCGGCCCGTCATGTTCGCGTATCTCCTGCTTTGGTGCGTCGAGCTTTTAAAATTCACCTTTCTTTTCAATATGAGCAATCAAGGTTTTTTTTCCAGCATATTGTCCTTATAATTTATTTTTACACTGCACATTTAAAACTGTATGGAAATGGTTTCAGACAACAAAGGGAGGAATACAGAGTCATAAATCTTTCGTTTTCACAGCCATAAAATTTCTTGCTGATCTAGTTACTGGAATGCACCAGGTTAACTATTAGCTAACCAGCTAGGACGATTTACCTACACGCACAGCTTCCACCTGAGTTGTTAAAACACCAGTTTTCCCTGGTGTGCTTTACTCCTGATAGAGGCAATTGGTTCCCAGTTGCTTCTTGAGTCTTGTAAAAATAAACAAAAAACGCCCCAGTGTACTGTAATTAATCAGACCTCTTTACAATAAGGACTGTATCATAGGAACCATGAGAGGAAAATAATGGTCAACAGAGCCCTTTCAGTTACAGTACCACAGGTGCAGTGGGACCTGGACAGGGATATGTCGTCTGGTATGAGTGGGGAGAAACAGATGTAAGATAATGATAGGTTTATTGCAGAGCTCAAGCCCTACATCTAATGCTTACCAGAGAAGACAACTAAACTAACGTATACTTCTTGGCAAATGGATCCAGTGCCAGATATACAAAGGTGTTTTTCCCGTTTTTGGCTGAGTACATCTGGCCCACTTTGCTAGAGCATGGACCATATATGCTAAATTTGTTTTTCTCCATAGACACAAAATAGAAAATAAAACTTTTAGTGCATCTAGCACTAAGTGCAAAACACACCAAGCTAGTCAAGACCCATTACTGCAAAGCTTTACCTAATAATTTAATTTGAGGTTGGCAGTGGTTAACAAATTGATACTGAGCATAAGTCAGTGACTGACCTTAGAGGCATTTCAGCCTAACTGAATCAAAATGTTAGCGAAACTAAAATGCTACCCTGGGGTATATAGCACTAAAGTATAATTCTATACGTCCTCCAGAAGAGGAAATAACGTTGAAATCATAAACTATTTTCTCTGTAATTCAGGGCTGTCTACCTCCCTGGCAGTGTTCCAGTCCCCTGCAGAGCATATCAGGAGTCACGTGCTCCTCCAGCAGCTTCCTGATAGACCCAGCAGAGGGTAGAAGGCAGCTGGCATCCAGCTCAGGAATTACAGAGAAGCCAACTTTGAAATGTAAACTTAGTTCTCTCCTTCAGAAGGTGTCTTATGCTACATTTGAACACTGTGCTCCCTTGGGAAGCATTTCGTCCTAGGTGGCTTTTCAGTCAGGTAGGCTGAACTGGCTCTGTAATCCTGCCTTCTGGAAAGGCTTTTTTGTGTTCCAAAAGAAGAACGTCTCATTGGGCTCGATTTACCAAAATTATTGTGCTCAGTATAAAATAAACAAGAGGAAAGAACTATATTCTGGTAGTGGATTTTATGTTTTGAATTGCAGCATATTAAATGAAAAATAGGCTTTTCCCCCACACAGATAGCAAACTAATTAACGTGCTTTAGCTTCCTTGTTTGCTAGTACTCTGCACGTTGTTATACAGGGTCAAAGGTTTCTGGCAAGTCAAAACAGAACTGTGAGCCTGTGCAAAAAACCTCACTTATCTAAAGCCAGAGTACTATTTGGATTCCTCAGATTGACTGTTTCTTCACTATGTTGCTTTGTATTATTTTTATCTTATTCCTAAGTCCTGTTTTGTCCTGTTTTATTTTTGCGCCGTTTTTATAAAGCTTAGTCTGTCTCCATTTGCTTTTCCAGTTATTCCTGCCACATTAAAGGTGAATTTTGATATTTGCGCACGGGCGCACATGTGTGCGCATTTGCCAGCTTGCGCACATGGACAGGGCAGTTTTATAACATACAAAATATAAAATCGGCTATACGTGCATACATGTGCGCATGATTTTATATTGACGCGCACAAATGCCATCTCGATCGCATACGTGGGGGGGGGGGGGTTTAGTAGATACACACACCGACGCAATTACCTGTTTCCCCAGTTCATTCACAGTTCACTCCAGTAAAGAGGACATACTTGTCTTTCTTTCACCCTATTAGGCCCAGCCCTTAAAACCTGCTAACCAACCTAGGTTTTTTTTAATGTTATTACTTATAAGCTGGCCTAAGCAGAAGTAAAGTTACGCAGTAGGCCAAGTCTATAACTTATGTTATAGACTTGGCCTGTCCACGACTCGCCCAGACCCTGTCCACTCTCCCCTCCCCCTCCCCCCTTTTTTGAACTTTTTGATTTGTGCGCTTACCAGGAGATACTTGTGTACTCTCACGTAGTTTTTAAAATCCGCGTGGCACACGCCGGATCGAGCCACACGCATATCTCCTGGCTTTGGCGCGCATATGGGGGTAGATTTTCAAAAAGGGCGCCCTCGCGTACTTTTGTAGGCGCATCAGGCGCAAACAAAAGTACGCTGGATTTTAGTAGATACGGGCGTAGCCACGCGTATCTGCTAAAATCCTGGATCGGCGCGCGCAAGGCTACCGATTTCGTGTAGCCGGCGTGCGCCGAGCCGCGCAGCCTACCTCCGTTCCCTCCGAGGCCGCTCCGAAATCGGAGCGGCCTCGGAGGGAATTCGCTAACGCCCTCCCCTCACCTTCCCCTCCCTTCCTCTACCTAACCCACCCCCCCGGCCCTGTCTAAACCCCCCCCTACCTTTGTTGGGGGATTTACGCCTCCCAGAGGGAGAAGTAAATCCCCGCGCGCCAGCGGGCCGCTGGCGCACCTAGACGCAACCCGGGGACAGTTCCGGAGGGCGCGGCCACGCCCCCGGACCGCCCCGGGCCGAAACCACGCCCCCGGGCCCGCCCCCGAAACGGCGCGTGCCCGGGCGGATTTACGCGAGCAGGGCTCTTAAAATCCGCCCCATGGATTTTAAAATCGACTTATTAATGCTTTATCTCCGAGATGGCAATATTCATGAGCCCCGGGGCAACGGGATGAATCGTAAAATTCTAAGCGCCACAGTGTGGTCTAAGGTTCTGAGCAGAAAAGGAGCCACACAATACTGGGATGGTAACCAAAACAGCCGCGTGGGCGTGCATGAACACGTGTATGCTGGCACGCGGCCATTTTATAACACGTGCGTGTATATGCACGCATCTTCTCAAATTGGCACGACGCGCGTATCCATTATATATGAATGCGTGCATGTGCCACTTCTACCGCATAAGTGGGGGAATTTTAATATACATGCGCGCCGACGCAATTACCAGTTAAACCAGTTCATTCCCACTTTGCCCAGTCATACAGGATAGGATTTCCTAATCCCCCTAGCTAACTAACCTCTTTTACCCTCCCTTCCCCTACCCTTAAAATCCCACTGACTAGCCTAGTTTTTTTTGTTTTATAACTTACACGTCATCTATAGTAGAAGTAAAGTTACTTGGTAGGGAACCCCGGCGCATGCTTGTGTGTGTATATACTTACGCTCTGGTTTCCATTTAAATTCCCGAACGTGCATGCCCCTCTCAGACCATGCCCGCGCCCTGCCCCCTTTTTTTGAGCTTTTTCTTTCTTACTGGGAGATATGCGCGTCCATGGATGCTTCTTAAAATACACATGCCGCACGTCAGCCCAAACGATGCACAAATCTCCCTGATTTGGCATGTGTAGGGCTTTTAAAATCTACTCCATAATGGGGAAATTTCCAAAAAGCCCCCATGATGACAAAGTACCATGTAGCATGCATACCTGAAGCTAATTTTCAAAGAGAAGCTACTTGGGTAGTTTATCTTTAAAAAAAAATAGCATTAAAAATGTGTGCTGAAAGCACCTGTGTACTTTGAACCTCCTGTTTGATGCGGGTGGTCAAGAGGGGGAAAATATCATAGACACTTGTGAAAATGTCATGTATGCCTGCCATTTTCCTCCTCCACCCTAAGCATGACTGTAGTCAGGGCTGCCATGGAGGCAAACCAAGGTGATAGCCTGTGCTTTAGAGGTCTCAGCACCAATATTTGGAGAGTCAGCGAGACAAAAGCTGATGTGGAAGGAGCTGTCTAGAATGCTGTTGCCACTCTCTTGTTATTTATTTATTTATTTAAAGGCTCTGCTCTTTCCGCCGCATTATTTCACGTGTTAGGAAAACTGATTTTCCTCCTTTGGGGTGGATTCTAGGATAAATGCTGATGACATTCAGCTATTCTTAACTCGCTTTCTCACTGCAGTGACCTTGCTTACTTCCTGTATCCAAGCAGTCGGTGAATTGGCAGCATCAAAACAAAGAAGCACTGAACTTGCAGAGGATTGAGGTCTTCTGAGTGGGCCATTCTATTTTCCCCAGCAACATAATATCAGTTGCAGATCAGCAGCATTATATACCCCATTTCATCTCAGAGCAGAACATTTAAATAATAAATAAGAGGCCCAGATCAGAACAGTATTGAGATATGCCTTTTATAAACTCAGCTTGGTATGATGGCTCAAGTATGTTTTAAATAGAGACAATTTTCATATGATGCTTTCAGTCATTGGTGCTGAGTATAACTTATTGTTGCAACTCCCTATGTATGGGCCTTCCCAATTATCTGCTATGAGTTTTTCAGCTTCTGTAGAATTCTGCTGCCTGGCTACTCCACAAGGAATTCTGTTCCCCCACAGTTTGAGAGAACTGTATTGGCTCCTTGTTGCATAGCAGGCACATTTTAAACTGGTTACGTTGGTGTATGAGGCTTGTAGAGGACACAGCTTGAAGTACCCCGCCGTCACTGACTTATTAGAGAGACACGCCCCCTCATGATCACTGCATTCTGCAGTCTGACTTCTTTAGTGCTTCCTACTTCAAAAAAATGTTTGCTTGCAAGAAATGCACGGGTGAATATTCTCTGTGCAGGTTGCATGCTATGGAACTTGCTTCCAAGGGAAGAACTGGACTATAACATTTCATAGAAAAAAAAGTGAAGGGTGTTTATTTTGTGCAAGCCTTCAACATTAGTTGTTGAAACACTTCTCATTTCTTCTGGCCTGCATGATGGGAACTTTGGTTTTTGGTCACTTTTAGGGTTATTTATTTTTAAGTTATTTTGCTGGTGCATTGTGTGTTATTTACCTCACTATTTTATGTATTTCTTTTGTGATCTGCTTAGAATGATTTGTTTTGAATTAAGAGAAATAGAAGAATTTAAATAAATAAATTCAATATTTTCACTTATTTTTCTGCCTTCTCCATATGTCCATCTTTATCTTTGTTTTTCCCTTTCAACCTACTTATTTTAAATCTCAGTTAAAACCCTGTTTTCTGTCACTAAACTGTCTAGAATGCTCAGGTAACTGGAATCTCTCCCAGAAATTTGATAGGTGCAAATGATAGGAAGGAGGGTTGGTTTAGGAAATAGAGTAGCTTTGTTCTATTGTATGCTCTGTCCACTCCTGCATCATCCTCTCCCCTCCTGTTCTTTACAGAAAATAACAGGAGATGCAAGGAGGGTGTAGGAATCTTTGTTCTGCTCTGCTCTGTGTTCTGTTCCCTCATGTTTCCTGCAGACTGATGTCTGCAGCAGGAAGCAGACAACAGGCATATTTGATTAACAGGGCCTATATGCCATGCATAATGGAGCTTTTAGTATATTTGTCCAGCATTCCTTCTTTTCCACAGAAGTGTTAGCCTTGTTTCTCTTGTATATAGAAAGTGTTAGCCTTGTTTCTCTTGTATATAGAAAGACATGGTTTAATGGAACACAGTCAACATGGATTTACCCAAGGGAAGTCTTGCCTAACAAATCTGCTTCATTTTTTGAAGAGGTTAATAAACATGTGGATAAAGGTGAACCGGTAGATGTAGTGTATTTGGATTTTCAGAAGGTGTTTGACAAAGTCCCTCATGAGAGGCTTCTACGAAAACCAAAAAGTCATGGGATAGGAGGCGATGTCCTTTCATTGATTACAAACTGGTTAATAGACAGGAAACAGAGAGTAGGATTAAATGGTCAATTTTCTCAGTGGAAAAGGGTAAACAGTGGAGTGCCTCAGGGATCTGTACTTGGACCGGTGCTTTTCAATATATATATAAATGATCTGGAAAAGAATACGACGAGTGAGGTTATCAAATTTGCGGATGACACAAAATTATTCAGAGTAGGTAAATCACAAGCGGACTGTGATACATTAGAGGAGGACCTTGCAAGACTAGAAGATTGGGCATCCAAATGGCAAATGAAATTTAATGTGGACAAATGCAAGGTGTTGCATATAGGGAAAAATAACCCTTGCTGTAGTTACACAATGTTAGGTTCCATATTAGGAGCTAGCACCCAGGAAAAAGATCTAGGCATCATAGTGGATAATACTTTAAAATCGTCAGCGCAGTGTGCTGCAGCAGTCAAAAAAGCAAACAGAATGTTAGGAATTATTAGGAAGGGAATGGTTAATAAAACGGAAAATGTCATAATGCCTCTATATTTCTCCATGGTGAGACCGCACCTTGAATACTGTGTACAATTCTGGTCGCCTCATCTCAAAAAAGATATAGTTGCGATGGAGAAGGTACAGAGAAGGGCAACCAAAATGATAAAGGGGATGGAACAGCTCCCCTATGAGGAAAGGCTGAAGAGGTTAGGGCTGTTCAGCTTGGAGAAGAGACGGCTGAGGGGGGATATGATAGAGGTTAAGATCATGAGAGGTCTTGAATGAGTAGATGTGACTCGGTTATTTACACTTTCGAATAATAGAAGGACTAGGGGGCATTCCATGAAGTTAGCAAGTAGCACATTTAAGACTAATCCGAGAAAATTCTTTTTCACTCAATGCACAATAAAGCTCTGGAATTTGTTGCCAGAGGATGTTGTTAGTGCAGTTAGTGTAGCTGGGTTCAAAAAAGGTTTGGATAAGTTCTTGGAGGAGAAGTCCATTAATGGCTATTAATCAAGTTTACTTAGGGAATAGCCACTGCTATTAATTGCATCAGTAGCATGGGATCTTCTTAATGTTTCGGTAATTACCAGGTTCTTGTGGCCTGGTTTGGCCTCTTTTGGAAACAGGATGCTGGGCTTGATGGACCCTTGGTCTGACCCAGCATGGCAATTTCTTATGTTCTTATGTACTTTGTCTGTTTCTCTCTCTTGGTTTTGCACTCCCTTCCAAACAACATACTGTTGCATGTCCACACTTTCCAGTGTAGCCAGAGCTACTGGACTCTGCATAGCACCTTTTAGCAACACGATAAAAATGGGAGATGTCAGTTTCCCCAATATTGACCTGATTGATGTCTCATTGGGACATGCTAGGGAGGTAAAGTTTCTAGATACCATAAATGACTGCTTCATGGAGCAGCTGGTCCTAGAACTAATGAAAGGGGGGGTCTATTCTAGATCAAATCCTCACTGCAATGCAGGATTTGATGCGAGAGGTAATGGTGGTAGTGGAGCTGCTTGTTAATAATGATCATAACATAATCAGATTTGACATAATCACTGAAATGATTACATTAACCTTTTAGATCCCAACGTTCCACAAGTGGAACATTTTTTAAAATGATTTTAATTCCTCCAAACCTAAAGAAAATCAAATTTTCAACCATTTAGCTTGAGAGTATAGAACTTGAACAGTCTAAATCCAAAAATGTGATGTTCCTAGATGAATACTCTTAAAGATATGAATATGCAAAGTAGGTCAAAAACTGAAGTTTTGTCATAGTTTGACCTTTTCACCTTTTGGTATGATACTGAGTGTCAATAAAGGACTTGTGTGATATATTCAAGTTCCCAAGGGTTTTCTGATCATGTTGGCATAAATCTTTCTTTTGTAGGTAAGATACAAATTGATCAGCACCAATTTATGTTTGCATGTTCCACATGTGGAACGTTGGGATCTTTGTGGTTCAAAATATACACATTTTTGAAAAATGAATAAAATGCAAAAAACGGTTCACAAATATTTTAAAAAATGGTAAATTACATATAATCCCATGCTCTCTCTCATGCATACACATACACACAGACTTCTCATTCTCATGCTCTCTCTCAAGCACATACACAGGCTTCACTCCCATGCTCTCTCTCTCTCTCAAACATACATACACACAGGCTTATCACTCCCATACACCATATGAGGAATCTTACTGTCTCCTGGGCCTCCATCTCAGGATGCAAGGACTGAGCAAGGTCCTCTTCTCGGGCCGCGGGAGACTAGCTCCGCGACAGCGTCCTCTTTTCGGGCCGCGGGAGACTATCTCCGCGACAGCGTCCTCTTCTCTGGCCCCGCGAGACTAGCTCCGCGACGGCATCCTCTTCTCGGGCCCCGCGAGACTAGCTCCATGACGGCGTCCTCTTCTCGGGCCCCGCGAGACTAGCTCCGCACGAGCGAGACTAGCTCCGAGACGGCGTCCTCTTCTCGGGCCCCGCGAGACTAGCTCCGCATGAGCGAGACTAGCTCCGAGACGGCGTCCTCTTCTCGGGCCCCGCGAGACTAGCTCCGCACGAGCGAGACTAGCTCCGAGACGGCGTCCTCTTCTCGGGCCCCGCGAGACTAGCTCCGCACGAGCGAGACTAGCTCCGAGACGGCGTCCTCTTCTCGGGCCGTGCAAGCAAGACTAGCTCCGTGACACCGTCCTCTTCTCGGGCCGCGCAAGCGAGACTAGCTCCGCGACGGTCCTGCTCATTTCCTAATTTGGAATACAATGAAAACTCAGAAGTGCTTGACTGTTGAAGAAGCAGTTGAACAAATTTTGGGCAATTCTGAAGCTACAGAAGCTGATATTGTGATTTTGCCACCATCAGACAATTTAGAAGACTCAGATATCGAAGATATCAATGACGAAGACCTAGCACCAGAAGTACCAGCAGATGTGTGTGGTGAAGTGGAAGTTGCAGTTGAGTCACGCGATGAGGAAGTGGATGAGGATGACAAATTGCTATCAACCTATTGTCAAGAATCAGTAGATACCAAAGGAAAACAAAAACCAGAGAAGCCAAAGCCAAGATGGATCAAGACAGATGATTTCACGACCACAATGGAAGATCATGCCCCAACAAAGTTGGCTGATATTCATCCAGATCTTCTTCAAAAGACACCATTTGAACTTTTCATAGAAATTATGGGTGAAGATTATTTAGAAGAATTAGCATACATGACAAATATATATGCCAGGCAGAAATTGGCAAGCATTGACACAAATGCTGACGAAATCACTCGTTTCTTCGGAATCCTCTTGCTCAGTGGCTATCACCATGTTCCAAAAGAAAAGCATTACTGGTCAACTGCAGAAGATTTGAGCAACCAAATTGTGCCAAAAACCATGTCAAGAAAACGCTTTGAGGACCTGAAAATCTATTTTCATATTGTTGACAATTTGCAACTAACACCTGGAAAAGCTGCAAAAGTTGAGCCATTTTATACCCATTTATCTGCTCAGTTTTTGAAGATTGGAGGTGTTTTTAGTGAAAGCCTGAGCATTGACGAATCAATGGTACCATATTATGGTCATCATAGCTGCAAAATGTTCCTTCGAGGAAAACCAATTCGATTTGGATACAAAATATGGATGATGTGCAGTCCAGATGGTTTTCCATTTTCAATGCAGATTTATACAGGTGC
This sequence comes from Rhinatrema bivittatum, assembly GCF_901001135.1. Classification (NCBI taxonomy): domain Eukaryota; kingdom Metazoa; phylum Chordata; class Amphibia; order Gymnophiona; family Rhinatrematidae; genus Rhinatrema; species Rhinatrema bivittatum. Next base: position 52,786,457 of record NC_042624.1, on the reverse strand, counting down.
CAAATATCAGCCAGAAGAATCAGGCACTGATAAAACTGAAAAAGTTCCACTTGGTACAAGAGTAATTTTGGATTTGATTTCAGTCATTCAAGAGCCAAGAAATCATTGCCTTTACTTTGATAATTTCTTCACATCACACAACTTGATGGTGGAACTGAAAGAAAAGGGATTTCGAGCAATTGGCACTGTCAGAGAAAACAGAACTGGGAAATGTCCCCTAATAGCACCTAAAGAACTGCGCAAGAAAGATCGTGGGGAATTTGATTATCGTGGTGATGGAGACATCATCTGTGTCCGCTGGAATGACAGCAGTGTGGTCACAGTCATGTCCAACTGGATGAAGCCATTTCCACTTCAAAATGCCAGCCGCTATTCTCTCAAAGAAAAGAAAAAAGTTCTAATAAAGCAACCAAAAATAATTGGTGCTTACAATCAAGGCATGGGTGGTGTTGATCTACTTGACCGGCTTTTATCAGCTTACCGCCCAACACTTCGCTCCAAAAAGTGGTGGTGGAATTTATTTTCAAATGGCTTGAACATGGCTGTTGTGGCAGCTTGGAAAATTCACTGCCATCTGCTTGGAAAAGAAGCAATGAGCCACTTGGACTTCCTACGTGAAGTATCTACCGTAGCAATGAAATGTGGCCTTTCAAGCTACCGCATCCGGAAAGGAGGTCCTACAGCATCCATAAGTGCTGATGTAAAGGCATCACAGCCTCACTTCTTGTCCACAACTTCCCAAGGCCGATGTGCTGTCTGCTCCAAAAATACAGAAAAGTGGTGTGAATTTTGTGGTAAACGTTTACATGAAAAATGTTTTCCAGATTATCATGCTTGATTTTTTTTGACTAATTTTCATTCTTATGTATGATATCAGCTGTAGTATTGCAGTATGTTACAAGAATTACCTAAAATAAAGAAATGTTACAAGAATTACCTAAAATAAAGAATTTTTGAAAAAGTACTTTTTGACTCCTGTAGATCCCAACGTTCCACTAGTGGACATGCATTTTTCTCAAAAACCCATAGTCAGATTTCCTTGAAAAATTTTTTATACCATATTTGGGTCTAGTTAACTAAGATATGTAAAAAGGGGTATCAGGAAATAAGTCCTTCAATGAGCGGGATCTAAAACTGTTGCAGTAGCATTTAACTTTAGAAAGGGAGACTATGATAAAATGAGGAAATTAGGAAAAACTAAAAGTAGTGGTTGCAGAAGTTAAAAGTTTGCATGCAGAGTGGATAATGTTTAAAACACTATCTTGGAAGCCCATACTAAATATATTCCATGCATTAAAAAAGATAGAAATGAGACCATACGGCTGTCAACATGATTAAATGGTAAGGTGAAAAAGATTATTAAAGCCAAAAGGACATCTTTCAAAAACTGAAAGGTGGATCCAGATGAAGAAAATAGAATAAGCACTGGCAAGTTAGATGAAAATTTTAACAAGGCAGGCCAAAAAAGAATTTGAAAAGAAGCTTCCCATGGAGGCAAAACCTCAAAATATAAACTTTTTCAAAGAAGGTTGTGAGGGATTCAGTTCAACCACTAGCTGACCGGGGGACAAAAGGGGTGCTCAGGGAATTCAAGGCTGTTGAAGAAAAAAAAATTAATGTTTTGCTTCATTTACTGAGGAGGGTGTTGGGGAGATACCTTCACTGGAAACATTTTTTGAGAAAGATTCAGAGGGACTGAATCAAAATCACAGTGAACCAGTAAGACTTAATAGAGCAGACTGACAAACTAAAGAGTAACAAATGATTGGGACTGGATGGTATATATCTCAAAGTTCTGAAAACATTAAAAAATGAAATTTCAGCCTTCATATTTATTTATTGAAAATTGTTGTCAGCCACCTATAATAATAAAAAAAATAGACTAGGCAGGTTCCATATTCAACATAAAACAATCTCTTAACTTTTTGTTGAAATCAGCTTCAGTATCTTGAGGATGGAAGTGTTGTCAATATAATGCTCATCTTTGAAAAAGCCTCTAGGGCTTAATAGGATACTACAGACCAGTGAGACTGACATCAGCGCTGGGCAAAATGGTGGAAGCAATTCTGAAAAACAACTGGTTAAACGCAGACTAATTGGGTAAAGCCAACATGGATTTAGCAAAGGGAAACCTTGTCTTGCAAACCTGTCACAATTTTGTGAAGGGGTTAATAAACATGTGGACAAGGGTTTATCAGTTATATTATATATCTGGATTTTCAGAAGTCATTTAACAAAGTCCTTCATGAGACACTCATCAGGAAATTAAGAAATCGTGGGATAGAAGGCAATAACCTCTTGTAGACTGGCATCTGGATAAAGGAGAGGAAACAGAGTATGAATGAATGGTAATTTCTCTCAGTAGAGAAAGGCAAATAGTGGAGTGCCCCAGGAATCTGTACTGGCACTGGGGCTTTGAAATATTTATAAATGGAAAAGAGAGTGATAAGTGAGGTTATCAAATTTGCAGATGACATAACATTTTTCAAGGTTGTTAGATCATGATCAATTGTGAATAATTGCAAGAGGACTGTGAGATTGGGTGATTGGGTATCTAAATAGTAGAAATAGGAATGGTAACTTTAAAACAGCCGTGTGGGTGTACATGAACGTGCATATGCGGCGTGCGCCCATGGACGTGGCCATTTTATAACATGCGTGTGTATATACACACATCTTATAAAATTGGCTGGACGTGCGTAAATGTGCGCGCCATTTTATATGGATGCATGCATGTGCCGCTTCTACTGCGTTAGTGGGGATGAGGGATTTTAATATACATGCGTGCCTACGCAATTACCAGTTAAACCAGTTCATTCCCACTTTGCCCAGTTACAGGATAGGACTTCCTAACCCTCTTAACTAACTAACCTCTCCTTTACTCTACCTGCCCCAACCCTTAAAATCCCACTGACTAGCCTAGAATGTTTTGTTTTATAACTTACGCGTCATCTATAGCAGAAGTAAAGTTACGTAGTATGGGACCCCGGCACGTGCATGTGTGTGTAAATACTTACGCGCTGGTTTCCATTTAAAGTCCCAGAACGTGCATGCCCCTCCCAAACCACTCCCCTGCCCTGCCCCTTTTTTGGACGTTTTCTTTTGTGCACGTACCGGGAGATAGGCGCGTCCATGGATGCTTCTTAAAAAACGTGTGCCGCACGCTGGCCCAGAAGATGCACTTTTCTCCCTGATTTGGCATGCGTAGGACTTTTAAAATCTACCCCTTAATGTGGAAGCATACAAAATGATTCAATTAAGGAAGAATAATCCACATTAAAGGTACACGATACATCCATCAAGAAAAAGATCCTGGTACCATTGTGGAACAATACTTTGAAATTCTTGGCCCAGTGTACAGCAGTGGCTAAAAAAGCAAACAGAATGTTAGCCATTATTAGGAATGAAATGGATAATAAAACAGAGGCTACCATAATGCCTCTGTATCAGTCCATGGCGAGACTACACCTTAAGCACTGTGAATAGGAGATTAAAAATAAATAAATATATGTGGTCTGTAGGGACAGGAGGTCAGTGCTGAGGCTGGGAGGCCATGGGATTAAGTATTCTGGGTCCAAGATGAAGAAAAGGTCTGGTGGGCTCTTGGAGGCATGGAGTCTGAGGAGAAACTTGCGACTGATTTGGCCCAAATTGGAGGAGAGGCCGTGGATTAGAGGAGGGCCTAGAGAAAAGCAGAGGTTGAAAGCCGCGATGTTGCTTTAAGCTGTGGAAGCCATGAAAGGCTCCCTGCAGCATTTGGAAAGGCAGTGAGGGAGGCAGAGCCAGAACGAGCAGCTAAACTTGGTGCCACTGCTGCTGCCGGTCTTGTGCCTGGAGCAGGGCTGTGGTGATGATTAAAAAGTAAAGCACCACCACGGAGAAGATAGGAGAGGCATGATGAGGTTTCGGGAGCCCCCAAAAAGTCCCCAGCATGATCGAGAATAGCAGACTGTGATCCGCTGATGTCATCAATGATGTCAACAGTGCCATTGAGCCAGCCTGAGGAGAGAAATAAATAAAACTTTAAAAGAAAGCAAATTCATAAAATAAAATCTAAAAAGCCTCAAATTCAGGTAGAGAGGCCTAGAGGAGGCCCCCATTGACGTTTTAGCCACCGGGAAGCACCTTGGTGATTCCGGCACCAACAGCTTTAAAAACCACAAAAATAAAGAAAATTAAAATAAAAGAAGCATAGAGGGCATATAAGAAGAGTCTGACAGACTTTTATTTGAGCCCAAAAGTGTGTTTAATCTTTTAAATTTGTCCCATTTTCCACTGAACATTTTAGGGGTTTAAACTGGGTAAAACATCTCAGGAAGAATTAGAAAAAGTATGGGAACATCTGAGGAAGGATTAAAAAACATTATTCAGACTTTATTTTGGATGAAAATATTAAAGATTTTAAAATTTGGTTATTGCTGTTTCTGACTGATTTTTGTAGGTTTTTCTGAATGTTAAATAGTCTCAAATTGATATTTAATACCATGGTACATTATTTTATTACTGTGAAAATAGTTTGGCAATGCTTTTGGTATTTTAAATTCCTCATTTTTTGTAAATTTTGGTCTCTTTTCCAGTGAAATTTTTCAATCCATTTTGGTTTTCCTGGACTAAACCTTGTAAAATTAAGTCCAGTGGCTCAACACAGCTAAAAAAGAAATAAATAAAACATCAACATTCTGAAGCCATAGCCATAGAAACACAATAGTAATGCAATGTTACAGACAAGCAGCATGTTAAGAGGCTGGCGTAGTTACACAGTGGGGCAGATTTTAAAATGTACACGCGCGGCCTACATTTGTGCGCACCACCCGGCTCGCATGTTATAAAATCAGGAGTCAGCGCGCGCAAGGGGGTTGTTCGCGCCGAGCCCTCGGGGAGACCAGATGGCTTTCCCTGTTCCCTCCGAGGCCGCTCTGAAATCGAAGCGGCCTCAGAGGGAACTTTCCTTTCCCCCTCACCTTCCCCCTCCCCCTACCTGTCCCACCCCCCAACCCAAAACCCCCCAAGTACCTTTATTTCACAAGTTACTCCTGCCAGAGGTAGGCGTAACTTGCGCGTGAAGGCCGACTGCCGACTGCTATTTTGAAAATAGGCCCGGCGCACATAGCCCCCTATGCGCGTAAATCCTCCTGGATTTATGCTCATAGGGCTTTTTAAATCTGCCCCAGTATTTGGTCAAAGTAAAGTAATTTGTAGTTAACTGAGAAATTCCCAAAGTTAATAAAAAAATTTCTTTACATCATATATTCATGTAATAAAGGGTTTTAAAAGTAGGCTTATTGATGTTTTGACTGAAAACTGGATAGAGCAGGAACTATTTTTAACTCTGACATCACTAAAGCAATGATATTTCCTGTCAGAAAGGCTATCACGGTTTCAGAACACTGAGGAGAAGCTGTGTCAGAGATTTAAGGATCAGACATGCTGCTTCTTTGCTCTCTCAGAGACCGTTTAAAGTTACAAAAACACACTTTTTTAAGCCTTGTAAAATACATTAGTTTGAAAATATATAAAGAATGAGTGTGATTTGAGTAAAACATTGTCCTGGGAAGGTAAGGTTGAAAGTAGTTAAAGTAAAATTAAATCTGTTGACTCACTTGTCAGCTTATTTAATTATATTTCTGAAAGAGAAGAAAGTGCGTGGAAAGAAAAATTTCATAAGTGAGTGATAGTAAAGCTTAGGTTATTATATGCCTAATAAGACCATAGTCACTTGTGCTCATTTATAAATAATAGAGTAATAATTCTCTGCATTCAGTTCCAAGAAGGGTTTTAATTGTAAAACTTTTCATATTCTTAAGAGTAGTATAAACATTGATAGCTTATGGAATAAGGAAGTATACAAGTAGTAGAGTAGAGGATAACAAGTAGTAGAGTAGAGGATAACAAATCCCAAATTATAGTTTATTGTACAAGGGGTAATTATTATGGGATTAAATACTCCTTTGAGTATTTAAAAGAGAGAGGAAGATTTTGAGCATTTGAATAAAAGTTAGAAATAGTGCAAGATAAGAATTATTATATTAGAAACAGGATAATTAATCCTTTGAGAACAAAGTTGTAGTTTTATTAATCTTAGTAAAGAATAGAAAGGGACCTTGATTCCAAACAAGGATATGAGCGTGAAAAGTAAGTGATTCTCATCTCTTCACTTTCTCATCCTAATATTTTTAATGTCACAATTTTTAAATACAAATTACATCTCATGGTCTCATGCCAGTATACATTAAGATGGGGATAATTACAATTAACCTTTTATTACACCAGCTAGCTGACATAGTACAACAAGACATCATGACAATCACTAGGAAGCCCAGTTTTCACTAGCTGACGGCAGATTTGTCGTGAAAAGTGAGTTCGTTTTTATTTTTAAAATTTAATTAAAGTCAGGTTAGTAAGAAGAAGAAGCGGCGACTACAGGATCAAGAGAGTTTCCTGCCATCACTAGCAAACAGTACTCACCAGCTCTGAAATCCAGCACCTAAAGCACCTCAGTTTATAAGAAAAAACACAGCCTCAATGATAGCTAGCGTCGAATCCTAGTTGCATTCACTAACAGCTGTCATCATTGAAAAAGAGATGTTACTATGCACATGGCCAGAACTGATAGGTGATAACAGACATTTAAACTCACAAGGTGTTATGAACGTGGACCCTTGGACCGGCTAGAGTGCTGGGTGGATCCGCTGGAGGAAAACCTATAGCGGCACTCGTAGCAGGAAGGCGGAACAGGACCAGGAGACCGGACGGGACCTTCACCTATACCAGCCCTCGTTCCCCACAGGTTGAGCCCATGGTACCAGGGCCGGCAGGACTTAGGCGGGGGTCTCTTGGCAATGAAGAATCCAGTGAACAGTCCGGGTCAAGGCAGGCAGAAGTGTTGGAAAGAGAGATGGTCCAGAGGTCATGGCAGTAGAGATGTGAATCGTGTCCTCGATCGTCTTAACGATCGATTTCGACTGGGAGGGGGAGGGAATCGTATCATCGCCGTTTGGGTGTTTAGAGTATCGTGAAAATCGTTAAAATCGTGAACCGGCACACTAAAATCCCCTAAAACCCACCCCGACCCTTTAAATTAAATCCCCCACCCTCCCGAACCCCCCCCCCCAAATGCCTTAAATTACCTGGGGGTCCAGCGGCACACTAAAACACCCTAAAACCCACCCCCCGACCCTTTAAATTAAATCCCCCACCCTCCCGAACCCCCCCCCCAAATGCCTTAAATTACCTGGGGGTCCAGCGGCGGTCCGTAGCTAAATCGGGGGAAGGGGGAGGGCAGGAAAACCGGCACACTAAAACACCGTAAAACCCACCCCCGACCCTTTAAATTAAATCCCCCCCCCCCCCAACCCCCCCCCCCCCAAATGCCTTAAATTACCTGGGGGTCCAGCGGCGGTCCGTAGCTAAATCGGGGGAAGGGGGAGGGCAGGAAAACCGGCACACTAAAACACCCTAAAACCCACCCCCGACCCTTTAAATTAAATCCCCCACCCTCCCGAACCCCCCCCCAAATGCCTTAAATTACTTGGGGGTCCAGCAGCGGTCCGGAACGGTCTCCTGCAATTGAATCGTGTTGTCTTCAGCCGGCGCCATTCTGCGCCGCCATTTTGCAAAATAGCGGCGCAAAATGGCGGCGGCCATAGACCAACACGATTCGACTGTAGGAGGTCGTTCTGGACCCCCGCTGGACTTTTGGCAAGTCTTGTGGGGGTCAGGAGGCCCCCCCAAGCTGGCCAAAAGTCCCTGGGGGTCCAGCGGGGGTCCGGGAGCGATTTCCTGCCGCAAATCGTTTTCCGTACGGAAAATGGCGCCGGCAGGAGATCGACTGCAGGAGGTCGTTCAGCTGTCGTTCAGCGGGGGTTCCGGACCCCCCGCTGAACGACCTCTGCAGTCGATCTCCTGCCGGCGCCATTTTCCGTACGGAAAACGATTCGCGGCAGGAAATCGCTCCCGGACCCCCACTGGACCCCCAGGGACTTTGGCCAGGGACTTTTTGCGCGCCGGCGGCCTATGGAAAATAGGCGCGCCGGCGCGCAAGGCCCTGCTCGCGTAAATCCGCCCGGATTTACGCGAGCAGGGCTTTGAAAATCCGCCCGTTTGTTTTTCTTTGTCTCTTTCTATACTTTTTTGGGTGTGAAAGGGTAGGAAATCATTCTGCCTTTTCATGGCAGAATACAGCAGAGGTTTGTCATTGACTGCCACAACCCACAGAATCTTGCCTTCCCTACTGGTCCTTCGTCCAGATATTTACGGTTACGGTTTATGGTTTTTTATTAGCCAGGCTTGATCTGCCTTAGCTTTGACATTCTAAGGAGGTCAGGCTCTTCCAGGCTAATGCTGCTGGGACTCTTTGAACAGTCCCTGCATGAAATAACCCCAACCAGTGAGTCTTTAGAACTGATCAGGTGCGTGTGCCATGGAAAAGACATCACTACATGGTGCTTAGATCAAGGCCAGCACCTGGGCTCTGCTCTTAGGGGTCGATTTTCCCAAAATCCGCACGGGCATCCATGTGCACGTGGTTCCCGGCGCGCACGCATGGACGCCCCAATCGCTGCGCGCATGTTATAAAATACGGTTCCCGTGCACATATGCGCGCCAGATTTTCATATTCACGCGCACTTCTGCGGGCGGGTCGTGACTCATGCACACAGGGGTGGGGAGTTTTAAAAAACAACCCTCAGCGAAGCGAATAGGCCTACCCCACTTCCCTCCCAGTTCTCTCCAATTAAGGAGCGGACTGGGAGGGAACTTTCCTCTCCCTTCCTACCTTTTTCCTTTTCCTCTCCTCTCCTCTCCTCTCCTCTCCTCCCTGACCCCTAACCACTACCTAGCTAGGCATAATTTTTTTGTTTTGTTGTTTACTACCCTGTCTGAGCAGAAGTAACTTCGATGCGCCAGCCGGCTGCTGGCGTGCACTTCCCTGGGACAAGGCCTAATGGCAGCTGTCCCAGTCACCCCCACCCCTCCCCGCCCCCTGGCTTGGCACTTCTGCGCGTACCAGGGGATACGCGCGTGGCTGGGCCGTTTCTAAAATGCACTCGGTGCGCACACGGCCCGGCTACGCACGTATCCCCCGGATTTTACATGCGCTGGGCATTGAAAATTCAGGTGTTAGCCCTTCACAGTAACAGAGGATGATGCAGTAAGCCATGTTGAGCCTAGCATGGCTTTTTACTCCTGTTTTAGCATGGGTTTTTCAGCACAAGCATAATGCCAGGGGTTTTAATGCTGAAAATACTCGCAATAAAATGGTCTTTAAAAAGTCACGGCAAGATTAGCGCATCTCCATGCAAACTGCAGTATAATAAACTTGGCAGCTATTACCCAGCAATGCAAGGAGGTGTGCTAAAGGACAGACACCACAGCAGAGATGGCTTTACCATGGGAAATTTAACTCCTGAGTGAAAGCAAGAATTACATTTCCTGCAGTAGATCTGGCCGAGCAGAACCTGGCCAAGGAAACCCCTCCTGAGAAAATTTGGCCAGAGAGCTGAGGATCCTGAAACTCCTCTCACCAATTGTTAAAATGTTTTGGGCCACTGAGAGACCTGAATGTGAATCTCTTCCCACCCACCCAAATGAGTTAATGGTAGTGAGCCAGGGCACCTAAGCTCCATCCCAAAACCCAAACTCCAGCCCCAGGAGGAGAAGGGCTTACCACTGCTTAACCCTGCTGTTAGCAGCATGGGATGTGTCTCCCATTTGGGATTCTGCCAGGTACTTGTGACCTGGATTGGCCATTGCTGGAAACAGAATACTGGGCTTGATGGACCCTCAGTCTGAACCAATATGGCTGTTCTTATTCCACTGATAAATCCAGCAGTGAAGTGAATAAATTATTAATTCTGGTACAACTGAGAACATAAGAATTACCATACTGGTTCAGACTGTGGTCTATCAAGCCCAGTATCCTGTTTCCAGCACTGGCCAATCCAGGTCACAAATACCTGGTAGGATCCCAAATAGTAGATAGATTCCTTGCGGCTAACATCAGGTTAATCAGTGGTAAGCTTATTATCCAGAGGAGTGCAGCAAGCTGAGCAGTGAACTTACCTCCCTTGGCCCACACCTCCAAGTTTCACTGTCAGCGAAAGGATCTATCAATGGCCAGCAGTGAAGTGAATAAATTAATATTAATTCTGGCACAATTGAGAACTGCAGCAGGTTGCCAAGCAGGAGGTTCGCTCTTCTTCTCCTCCTTTAACTTGAATGTGCGACCAGTGGGAGTTAAGTTCACTGTTCAGCTTGTTGCACCACTCTGGATCCCAAGCTACCCATCTAGAGCCAATGGTTCCTGCTCTCATCCCAAGTGCTGTCTTTCTTCCATATTCTTTCACTGTGGATTTGAAGTTCTATAGACATGCAAATAGCCCCTGAGTTAAAAAAAAAAGCACACTTTTTACTTTTTATTCATGCTATTTTTAACTCTTGGGACATTTGCATACTATTAGCTTACTGCATCAAATGCCTTTCCCCCCCTCCCGTTTTTACCACCCACGATAAGTAAAACCCATGCTAAAGTTGAACTCCAATTTTAACATAGGCTATATTACATTAGCCTCTCTGAGTGTTGGGAGCAGCACAGTGGAGGAGCTCTGGTAGCTACATGTGGCAGTGGTAAAAGTGTTAGCTACCCAGACCACATTGACTTATCCCTTTGTCGTTTGTATAGAAAAGAAACTGGCCCAGTATTAGAGATGTGCATTCAATTAAAAATAAACTGCAAAATATTATGAATAAGGCTAATCGTTTCATTCGAGGGCCCTAAATCGAATTGGGGGACCCCCGAATGAAACAAACCTTATTTGTTCATTTTGTTTTAAAAAATGCATCTGGCCTAGTTCTAGGCCCAAAGCTGGAGCCTTGCCTAAGGCATAGGCCAAAGCCCAAAGCAGGCAATGCCATACAGATGCTGCTGCATATCAAAATGGCACCGACTGCTGGGATGAATACACCGGAGTTAATTCACTTCAGTGCGACACCAGTAAATGCTGTCATTTGACAGGGAATAGCCAAAGAAAGAAGACATTGGTGTCAGGACCTGGCCTCCGGGCCTGGATCCAGGCCCTGGCATCAGGACCTAGCCTCCAGGTCAAGTCGTGGCATCAGGCTGAGTCCAGTCCCCAGCCTAGGTCATGGCTCAATTATTAAGACCCGGCCTCTGGGTCAGGTGAAGCCTCGACTTTGAGTAGACCAAGGTTGCGGCAACCTACCGCACCCTCGGCCTTGAGTAGGCCGATGTGGTGGCAAGCTACTACATCCTCAGCCTGTGCAAGGCTGAGGCTTCAGCCTGGGTCTAGGCCAAAGCCGGCGTATCCTCACTGGACCGGGTAAATGGGGGTCTGGGAGGGATCCTGGCCCCAGTATTTTTGTGGGCGGGAGGCCTCATTTTCATTTTTTAGCCAGTATTGTTTTGTTTTTTTAATTGTTTGATTCATTTTTTTCTCACAAATGAAAATGAATCAATCTATGAATTGAAATTCATGGAAAAAAACCTCCCGAAAATGAACAGAATAGCGAAAATGAAAATTTTTTTCTCTGCATATCCCTATCCAGTATGATGAGTTAATATGTGTCTCTGCCCCCTCTGTCCCTTTGTTTTAAAATGTGAACGAGAGTGGATGGATCTTTCAGTGCTTTCTTAGGTCTTCTTTTGGTCATTTGAGTCCTCTCCATGCCTACTTTGCCATGTTAGCAGCACTAGTAAATACTGAATACCAAAAGCCAGTAGGAGAAAAATCCTTTACTGTAAGACATCTGATAAGGAGCAGTATTTACCAAGCAATGTAGAGGAAATACCAGCTCAGCTGTTTTGAGCCATTACACTCAGTTACATACATCACTGCCTCTAAATGTATACACCAATGAATTAGTTTGTTTGCATAAAATTTTCCAACTGGTTGGCATTATAATTGTGTCTCATATATGTTAATAAAACTGGATTTTTGTAAGACATATGTTTTTTTGTAAACTGAAGACAGAAAGTAGAAACAAAACTTAATGCTAACCTTTAATATACTGGTCAACCTTTAACATACTTTTTAGCATTTCAACAGCCTTGGCTACTTCTACAAGTCTGATCAGTGTAATCTCATTGTGTTCTAATTATCTATTTCTTCACCACCAATTAACTAGCCTGTCTTCATAGAAAACCCTCTCAAAGCACCCTTACAGCCTGCTCAGTGGAGTTTGGTATGCCACATATTTTTGTTGATGTAGGTGTGCCTTGGGCTTGAAAAGTTTGGGAAACACTGCTTTAGTTTATCATCACTACTTTACATATATTATTATTGAGATGCCTTCTTGGGATTGGGATAAAAATATACATGGCAACTTCCTGATTTATGTAGATTTATTAGATTTTTCAAAAACTTTAAACACTCGTCTCTCCACTGTATTGGAATAAAAAGTAGAATAAACAATGGAGGTGTTAATTCAGTGTGCAGTTAAAGCAAATACAATTATTATCTAAGCTATAAATTGCTAGTACTGCTGTTTTGTACCTTGCAGATCATTTAATCTTTCCAGGAAGTGTTCATGATGGCAGAGGTCAACCTAGTCACTGTTAGGAGTGAAGAAAATTTGAATACACAAAACCAAATGTATTAATAGAACTGTTCATTGAGAGTGTTCTGCTAATGTGAGCCAGCTTTCGGGAACAACATGTATCAAAGCAAACATGCTGTTTAGGCTAAAATCTAATGAAATATTGCCCAAACATAAATGCCTTTGGTGTGAGTTAAAGAAACACACCTGAGATGATAAAAATACCTGCAAAGCTTTGATATGACAAACAAAAGAAGTCACTACCTAAAGAAAGATCAGCAAAAAATACAGATGCCAGTGTTAATACCAATTGAAAGTCACATTGAAGCAACATCTATGTATTTATTTATTTATTTATTTATTTAAACATTTATATCCAGCCTATCCATAGTTCTAGGCAGATTACAATATCACAATCATAATCATAAAACATACAAAAGCAAATAAAATACAATTATAAAATAACATTAGCACATAACCCTAGCAGGTATATAAAATCAAAAGGCATAATTCCTTAACACTTTTCATAGGCGTTTTCATAAACAGAGCCCTTCAACTTCTTTCTGAAAGCCTTTACACTATCTCTTAACCAGGTTGGCATGGAATTCCAAAATGGTGAACCTGCGACTATAAAAAGACACTCTCTTGATTTACAAAGCTTGGCATGCAAAAAGATGGGACCTCAAGAAACCTCTGTCCCTGAGATCTCAGAGGACATGCGGGAACGTACAGTTTGATCACTGACGATATACATATGAAGGGAGCAGACCATGCAGTGCTTTATAAATCATTAGGTCCACTTTAAATTTCACTTGCTAAATAATAGGCAGCCAATGCAGAGATGTCAAAGTGGGCAAGATATGCTTGGTACGTGACACGCTAGCAATCAGGTACGCAGCAGCATTCTGTACCAACCATAGAGACTTAGGTGAATAAATAGGAAGTCCTAGGTAAGCTGCATTATTTGTGATCCCTTTTCCTTATTCATTAAATATAAAAGATTGAAATGCAAAATGAGCTTTTTCTAATTCTTTGCCGCAGAATCTACCCCTGAGCTGCTGCAGGAAATTATGGGACTATACCTTAGGCCTTCTACACCCTATTGACTGACCTCTGGGGACACCTCTAACTGTGTCTAGAGGTGGCAGAAAACTAAATCGGTCACTGAGGACTGGGCTGCGTCTCATAGGGACCCAGCAACTGGGAGTAGGGGCAAACAAGCTGGGTGAGGTTTCTAGTGGGTTGGTCCCTTCTTCCTTACCTGGGGCAAGTGAACAGGGTGTCAACAGCCAGACAGGGGATATGGAAGCAGGCAGCAGGTGTGCAACACCAAGAAGCAGGGAAAGAGAATCAAAGCATATAGATACCATATGATGGTACTCCCAGGGTAGCTGCCAGGCTTGCTAGATATGGAGTCCTACAGTTATCACCCTCCTCCAGCAAAACTAGCCGAGCCTTTGCAGTGGGCTGCAGGGATCGCAGGGTTCAGTTGACACATATCAGCCAACAAGTGGTGTTGGTGACAGTGATGATTCATCAGGAGTCTTAATAGTCCCTGTGTGAAAAGGTAGTTCCTTCTAGCACAAGAGTCATATGGCTGATTTAAGAAATAAGATGAAGCTGCCCTGGACTATAATTTCCAGGTCTCCTGTTTGCCAACTTCTAATAGAATCTGAGTAGGGAAGGAGTAGGGACTGGGTAGAGCCCAGGCTGACACTTCATAGGCTATTAGGAGAAATAAGAGTGGAGGTTTTTGCACTGGTGGAGGGGTCTGGGACAGAATAGGACTTAGCCTTCCAGCCATTGAAGTGGAGGAGCAAGTAGAGGAAGAACCAGAGATTCCCCTTAAACATTTGGGCTAAGAGCTAAGCCAGAGCTGGGAACTCTTATACATTAATTGGAGTTATGTTTCTTTTGTGCAAAATGGTGTGCCTTTTGAACAAGGGAGAAGTGGAACTGAGGGAGTTTGCACTGTTACAAGCACTGCTCTGACTTCAGGCATTTTAAAGCAGCAGCTTAGGGCTGCTCTTCAAACTCTGACAGATCCAGGGGTTCCTTAGTGGCTGAAGCCACTGCTCTCACCAGTGAAATTCAGGATCTTCTGGCTCTGACTAGTAAAACCCGATTGTGGGAGCACATCCCAGGGCTAAACTCAATGTGGCCCACGGTGAGGTGGCGCCAATCCCTACTCTACCTACTGAAGGGGGAGGAAAGGAGAGGAAGAAGGGCAAAAAGCAGTTGAGACTCCAAACACTAAAATAAGGGTTTGATGCTTTGTGGTTAATTTTGAATAGTCATTTGCCAAGTTGGCATCTAACCATTGGTCGTGCATAGACTCTCTTCTTGGTGTGTACAGGGACTTGGAAGGGTTCGTGTGGCTGAGCTATGACAAGTTGTACAGGGAAAGAATGTCAGTAACCAGGGTGTGTCGTGGGCAACACAAAACATTGGTCTATGGCTTACCCAAATTACATCATGTGAAGACCTAGGGTCACCCCTTTTAGAGTACGACCAACTCCTCTGGACAGACATGAACCAACTCTGCTGGACTTCCTCTGAAGGACATCTGATGAGGATAGTAGATATTAGCATGTCTGCTCTAACCGCATCACTAGTCACCCCACCTCCAAATGCCCTAGGAAAGACCATCCTTAGTTTTATGGGCATAAATGGCAGAACCTCAAAGAAGGACCTAGGCAAGGGTTTTTCTAGTGTGGGGGAGGGGTTCTGAGGAAGATAGTTACCAAGGGCTTAGATGCCTAGGTTGGATTCTCTTGTCAGGTTATCTAATAAAGCTGTGGCCTTTTATTTCTGCTTGATTAAATAGGTCTTAGTCTTATTGACTTATTGTAAGTTGTTATTTCCTGTTAAGAGACTGGAGTTAGCATGGGTTAGTCATCACTGCCCATGCATGCCACAATATGGCCGTCATTCAGAAAGGACCTGCAGCACATTGGAATCTGTTAACACAACACATGAAAGACCTCAAGTA